>NC_069505.1:25665961-25733461 GCF_027579735.1 Bombina bombina
GTATGGGATATACAATCCTACCAGGAGGGGCAAAGTTTCCCAAACCTCAAAATGCCTATAAATACACCCCTCACCACACCCACAATTCAGTTTAACGAATAGCCAAGTAGTGGGGTGATAAAGAAAGGAGTAAAAAGCATAAACAAAGGTATTTGGAAATAATTGTGCTTTATACAAAAAAATCATAACCACCATAAAAAGGGTGGGCCTCGTGGACTCTTGCCAATATGAAAAATGAATTTATCAGGTAAGTTCTTACATAAATTATGTTTTCTGTCATGTAATTGGCAAGAGTCCATGAGCTAGTGACGTATAAGATAACAATACCCAAGATGTGGAACTCCAGACAAGAGTCACTAGAGAGGAAGGGATAAAATAAAAACAGCCATTTCTTTCATGTAATTGGCAAGAGTCCATGAGCTAGTGACATATGGGATATACAATCCTACCATGAGGGGCAAAGTTTCCCAAACCTCAAAATGCCTATAAATACACCCCTCACCACACCCACAATTCAGTTTTTACAAACTTTGCCTCCTATGGAGGTGGCGAAGTAAGTTTGTGCTAAGATTTCTACGTTGATATGCGCTTCTCAGCATTGTTGAAGCCCGATTCCAGAGTACAGCGAATGTCAGAGGGACGTGAAGGGAGTATCACCTATTGAATACGATGATTTCTCTAACGGGGGTCTATTTCATGGGTTCTCTGTTATCGGTCGTAGAGATTCATCTCCTACCTCCCTTTTCAGATCGACGATATACTCTCAATCTTCCATTACCTCTACTAATAACTGTTTTAGTACTGGTTTGGCTATCTGCTATATGTGGATGGGCGTCTTTTGGTAAGTATGTTTTTTATTTCTTAAGACACCTCAGCTATGGTTTGGCACTTTATGCCAATGAAAAGATTAAATCCACAACCAAAAAAAATAAGTTTTTTTCTCATAAATGAAAGAAAAAAAAAAACTTAAAACATAAGCAGAAGAATCAAACTGAAACAGCTGCCTGAAGAACTTTTCTACCAAAAACTGCTTCCGAAGAAGCAAATACATCAAAACGGTAGAATTTAGTAAATGTATGCAAAGAAGACCAAGTTGCTGCTTTGCAAATCTGATCAACTGAAGCCTCATTTTTATAAGCCCACGAAATAGAGACTGATCTAGTAGAATGAGCTGTAACTCTCTGAGGCGGGGCCTGACCCGACTCCAAATAAGCCTGATGAATCAAAAGCTTTAACCAAGATGCCAAGGAAACGGCAGAGGCCTTCTGACCTTTCCTAGAACCAGAAAAGATAACAAATAGACTAGAAGTCTTCCTGAAATCGTTAATAGCTTCTACATAATATTTCAAAGCTCTTGCCACATCCAAAGAATGTAAGGATCTCTCCAAAGAATTCTTAGGATTAGGACACAAAGAAGGGACAACAATTTCTCTATTAATGTTGTTAGAATTCACAACCTTAGGTAAGAATTTAAAAGAAGTCCGCAAAACCGCCTTATCCTGATGAAAAATCAGAAAAGGAGATTCACAAGAAACAGCAGATAATTCAGAAACTCTTCTAGCAGAAAAGATGGCCAAAAGGAACAACACTTTCCAAGAAAGTAGTTTAATGTCCAAAGAATTCATAGGCTCAAACGGAGGAGCCTGTAAAGCCTTTAAAACCAAATTAAGACTCCAAGGAGGAGAGATTGATTTAATGACAGTATTGATACGGACCAAAGCCTGTACAAAACAGTGAATATCAGGAAGCTTAGCAATCTTTCTGTGAAATAAAACAGAAAGAGCAGATATTTGTCCCTTCAAGGAACTTGCAGACAAACCCTTATCCAAACCATCCTGAAGAAACTGTAAAATTCTAGGAATTCTAAAAGAATGACAAGATAATTTATGAGTACACCATGAAATATAAGTCTTCGAAACTCGATAATAAATCTTCCTAGAAACAGATTTACGAGCCTGTAACATAGTATTAATCCCTGGGTCAGAGAAACCACTATGACTAAGCGTTCAATTTCCATACCTTCAAATTTAATTATTTGAGATCCTGATGGAAAAATGGACCTTGAGACAGAAGGTCTAGCCTTAATGGAGGTGGCCAAGGTTGGCAACTGGACATTTGAAGAAGATCCGCATACCAAAACCTGTGAGGCCATGCTGGAGCTACCAGCAACACAAACAACTGTTCCATGATGATTTTGGAGATCACTCTTGGAAGAAGAACTAAAGACGGGAAAATAACATAATTTATGTAAGAACTTACCTGATAAATTCATTTCTTTCATATTAGCAAGAGTCCATGAGCTAGTGACGTATGGGATATACATTCCTACCAGGAGGGGCAAAGTTTCCCAAACCTCAAAATGCCTATAAATACACCCCTCACCACACCCACAATTCAGTTTAACGAATAGCCAAGAAGTGGGGTGATAAAAAAGTGCGAAAGCATAAAAAATAAGGAATTGGAATAATTGTGCTTTATACAAAATCATAACCACCACAAAAAAAGGGCGGGCCTCATGGACTCTTGCTAATATGAAAGAAATGAATTTATCAGGTAAGTTCTTACATAAATTATGTTTTCTTTCATGTAATTAGCAAGAGTCCATGAGCTAGTGACGTATGGGATAATGATTACCCAAGATGTGGATCTTTCCACACAAGAGTCACTAGAGAGGGAGGGATAAAATAAAGAAAGCCAATTCCTGCTGAAAATAATCCACACCCAAAATAAAGTTTAATGAAAAACATAAGTAGAAGATTCAAACTGAAACCGCTGCCTGAAGTACTTTTCTACCAAAAACTGCTTCAGAAGAAGAAAATACATAAAAATGGTAGAATTTAGTAAAAGTATGCAAAGAGGACCAAGTTGCTGCTTTGCAAATCTGATCAACCGAAGCTTCATTCCTAAACGCCCAGGAAGTAGAAACTGACCTAGTGGAATGAGCTGTAATCCTTTGAGGCGGAGTGTTACCCGACTCAACATAGACATGATGAAATAAAGATTTCAACCAAGATGCCAAAGAAATGGCAGAAGCTTTCTGGCCTTTTCTAGAACCGGAAAAGATAACACACAGACTAGAAGTCTTTCGGAAAGACTTAGTAGCTTCAACATAATATTTCAAAGCTCTAACAACATCCAAAGAATGCAACGATTTCTCCTTAGAATTCTTAGGATTAGGACATAATGAAGGAACCACAATTTCTCTACTAATGTTGTTGGAATTCACAACTTTAGGTAAAAATTCAAAAGAAGTTCGCAACACCGCCTTATCCTGATGAAAAATCAAAAAAGGAGACTCACAAGAAAGAGCAGATAATTCAGAAACTCTTCTGGCAGAAGAGATGGCCAAAAGGAACAAAACTTTCCAAGAAAGTAATTTAATGTTCAATGAATGCATAGGTTCAAACGGAGGAGCTTGAAGAGCTCCCAGAACCAAATTCAAACTCCAAGGAGGAGAAATTGACTTAATGACAGGTTTTATACAAACCAAAGCTTGTACAAAACAATGAATATCAGGAAGAATAGCAATCTTTCTGTGAAAAAGAACAGAAAGAGCAGAGATTTGTCCTTTCAAGGAACTTGCGGACAAACCCTTATCTAAACCATCCTGAAGAAACTGTAAAATTCTCGGTATTCTAAAAGAATGCCAAGAAAAATGATGAGAAAGACACCAAGAAATATAAGTCTTCCAGACTCTATAATATATCTCTCTAGATACAGATTTACGAGCCTGTAACATAGTATTAATCACAGAGTCAGAGAAACCTCTTTGACCAAGAATCAAGCGTTCAATCTCCATACCTTTAAATTTAAGAATTTCAGATCCTGATGGAAAAAAGGACCTTGTGACAGAAGGTCTGGTCTTAACGGAAGAGTCCACGGTTGGCAAGAGGCCATCCGGACAAGATCCGCATACCAAAACCTGTGAGGCCATGACGGAGCTACCAGCAGAACAAACGAGCATTCCTTCAGAATCTTGGAGATTACTCTTGGAAGAAGAACTAGAGGCGGAAAGATATAAGCAGGATGATACTTCCAAGGAAGTGATAATGCATCCACTGCCTCCGCCTGAGGATCCCGGGATCTGGACAGATACCTGGGAAGTTTCTTGTTTAGATGAGACGCCATCAGATCTATTTCTGGAAGTTCCCACATTTGAACAATCTGAAGAAATACCTCTGGGTGAAGAGACCATTCGCCCGGATGCAACGTTTGGCGACTGAGATAATCCGCTCCCAATTGTCTATACCTGGGATATGAACCGCAGAAATTAGACAGGAGCTGGATTCCGCCCAAACCAAAATTCGAGATACTTCTTTCATAGCCAGAGGACTGCGAGTCCCTCCTTGATGATTGATGTATGCCACAGTTGTGACATTGTCTGTCTGAAAACAAATGAACGATTCTCTCTTCAGAAGAGGCCAAAACTGAAGAGCTCTGAAAATTGCACGGAGTTCCAAAATATTGATCGGTAATCTCACCTCCTGAGATTCCCAAACTCCTTGTGCCGTCAGAGATCCCCACACAGCTCCCCAACCTGTGAGACTTGCATCTGTTGAAATTACAGTCCAGGTCGGAAGCACAAAATAAGCCCCCTGAATTAAACGATGGTGATCTGTCCACCACGTTAGAGAGTGTCGAACAATCGGTTTTAAAGATATTAAATGAGATATCTTTGTGTAATCCTTGCACCATTGATTCAGCATACAGAGCTGAAGAGGTCGCATGTGAAAACGAGCAAAGGGGATCGCGTCCGATGCAGCAGTCATAAGACCTAGAATTTCCATGCATAAGGCTACCGAAGGGAATAATTGTGACTGAAGGTTTCGACAAGCTGAAATCAATTTTAGACGTCTCTTGTCTGTTAAAGACAGAGTTATGGACACTGAATCTATCTGGAAACCCAGAAAGGTTACCCTTGTCTGAGGAATCAATGAACTTTTTGGTAAATTGATCCTCCAACCATGATCTTGAAGAAACAACACAAGTTGATTCGTATGAGATTCTGCTAAATGTAAAGACTGAGCAAGTACCAAGATATCGTCCAAATAAGGAAATACCACAATACCCTGTTCTCTGATTACAGACAGAAGGGCACCGAGAACCTTTGTAAAAATTCTTGGAGCTGTAGCTAGGCCAAACGGCAGAGCCACAAACTGGTAATGCTTGTCCAGAAAAGAGAATCTCAGGAACTGATAATGATCTGGATGAATCGGAATATGCAGATATGCATCCTGTAAATCTATTGTGGACATATAATGCCCTTGCTGAACAAAAGGCAAGATAGTCCTTACAGTTACCATCTTGAACGTTGGTATCCTTACAAAACGATTCAATATTTTTAGATCCAGAACTGGTCTGAAGGAATTCTCCTTCTTTGGTACAATGAAGAGATTTGAATAAAACCCCATCCCCTGTTCCGGAACTGGAACTGGCATAATTACTCCAGCCAACTCTAGATCTGAAACACAATTCAGAAATGCTTGAGCTTTCACTGGATTTACTGGGACACGGGAAAGAAAAAATCTCTTTGAAGGAGGTCTCATCTTGAAACCAATTCTGTACCCTTCTGAAACAATGTTCTGAATCCAAAGATTGTGAACAGAATTGATCCAAATTTCTTTGAAAAAACGTAACCTGCCCCCTACCAGCTGAGCTGGAATGAGGGCCGCACCTTCATGTGGACTTAGAAGCAGGCTTTGCCTTTCTAGCAGGCTTGGATTTATTCCAGACTGGAGATGGTTTCCAAACTGAAACTGCTCCTGAGGATGAAGGATTAGGCTTTTGTTCTTTGTTGAAACGAAAGGAACGAAAACGATTATTAGCCCTGTTTTTAACCTTAGATTTTTTATCCTGTGGTAAAAAAGTTCCTTTCCCACCAGTAACAGTTGAGATAATAGAATCCAACTGAGAACCAAATAATTTGTTACCCTGGAAAGAAATGGAAAGTAGAGTTGATTTAGAAGCCATATCAGCATTCCAAGTCTTAAGCCATAAAGCTCTTCTAGCTAAAATAGCTAGAGACATAAACCTGACATCAACTCTGATAATATCAAAAATGGCATCACAGATAAAATTATTAGCATGCTGAAGAAGAAACATAATTTATGTAAGAACTTACCTGATAAATTCATTTCTTTCATATTAGCAAGAGTCCATGAGCTAGTGACGTATGGGATATACATTCCTACCAGGAGGGGCAAAGTTTCCCAAACCTCAAAATGCCTATAAATACACCCCTCACCACACCCACAATTCAGTTTAACGAATAGCCAAGAAGTGGGGTGATAAAAAAGTGCGAAAGCATATAAAATAAGGAATTGGAATAATTGTGCTTTATACAAAATCATAACCACCACAAAAAAAGGGCGGGCCTCATGGACTCTTGCTAATATGAAAGAAATGAATTTATCAGGTAAGTTCTTACATAAATTATGTTTTCTTTCATGTAATTAGCAAGAGTCCATGAGCTAGTGACGTATGGGATAATGACTACCCAAGATGTGGATCTTTCCACACAAGAGTCACTAGAGAGGGAGGGATAAAATAAAGACAGCCAATTCCTGCTGAAAATAATCCACACCCAAAATAAAGTTTAACGAAAAACATAAGCAGAAGATTCAAACTGAAACCGCTGCCTGAAGTACTTTTCTACCAAAAACTGCTTCAGAAGAAGAAAATACAGCAGATACACTTAGCTTTGGTAGATTCAGCACTTGACAGCGATTTTCCTGTAGTATCTTCTGACTCAGATGCAACGTGAGACATCTTGCAATATGTAAGAGAAAAAACAACATATACATAAAGCAAAATTGATCAAATTCCTTAAATGACAGTTTCAGGAATGGGAAAAAATGCCAAAGAACAAGCTTCTAGCAATCAGAAGCAATAAAAAATTAGACTTAAATAATGTGGAGACAAAAGTGACGCCCATATTTTTTCGCGCCAAATAAGACGCCCACATTATTTGGCGCCTTAATGCTTTTTGGCGCCAAAAATGACGCCACATCCGGAACGCCAACATTTTTGGCGCAAAATAACGTCAAAAAATGACGCAACTTCCGGCGACACGTATGACGCCGGAAACGGAAATAGAATTTTTGCGCCAAAAAAGTCCGCGCCAAGAATGACTCAATAAAATGAAGCATTTTCAGCCCCCGCGAGCCTAACAGCCCACAGGGAAAAAGTCAAATTTTAAGGTAAGAAAAATGTTAAATTAAAATGCATTATCCCAAATATGAAACTGACTGTCTGAAAATAAGGAAAGTTGAACATTCTGAGTCAAGGCAAATAAATGTTTGAATACATATATTTAGAACTTTATAAACAAAGTGCCCAACCATAGCTAGGAGTGTCACAGAAAATAAGACTTACTTACCCCAGGACACTCATCTACATATAGCAGATAGCCAAACCAGTACTGAAACGAGAATCAGCAGAGGTAATGGTATATATAAGAGTATATCGTCGATCTGAAAAGGGAGGTAAGAGATGAATCTCTACGACCGATAACAGAGAACCTATGAAATAGACCCCTTAGAAGGAGATCACTGCATTCAAATAGGCAATACTCTCCTCACATCCCTCTGACATTCACTGCACGCTGAGAGGAAAACCGGGCTCCAACTTGCTGCGGAGCGCATATCAACGTAGAATCTAGCACAAACTTACTTCACCACCTCCATCGGAGGCAAAGTTTGTAAAACTGAATTGTGGGTGTGGTGAGGGGTGTATTTATAGGCATTTTGAGGTTTGGGAAACTTTGCCCCTCCTGGTAGGAATGTATATCCCATACGTCACTAGCTCATGGACTCTTGCTAATTACATGAAATAAATAATAATATCATGAGAATCATGATCTGTTACTTGTTGCGCTAAAGTTTCCAACCAAAAAGTTGAAGCTGCAGCAACATCAGCCAATGATATAGCAGGTCTAAGAAGATTACCTGAACACAGATAAGCTTTTCTTAGAAAGGATTCAATTTTCCTATCTAAAGGATCCTTAAACGAAGTACCATCTGACGTAGGAATAGTAGTACGTTTAGCAAGGGTAGAAATAGCCCCATCAACTTTAGGGATTTTGTCCCAAAATTCTAATCTGTCAGACGGCACAGGATATAATTGCTTAAAACGTTTAGAAGGAGTAAATGAATTACCCAATTTATCCCATTCTTTGGAAATTACTGCAGAAATAGCATTAGGAACAGGAAAAACTTCTGGAATAACCACAGGAGATTTAAATACCTTATCTAAACGTTTAGAATTAGTATCAAGAGGACCAGAATCCTCTATTTCTAATGCAATTAAAACTTCTTTAAGTAAAGAACGAATAAATTCCATTTTAAATAAATATGAAGATTTATCAGCATCAATCTCTGAGACAGAATCCTCTGAACCAGAAGAGTCATCAGAATCAGAATGATGATGTTCATTTAAAAATTCATCTGTAGGGAGAGAAGTTTTAAAAGATTTTTTACGTTTACTAGAAGGAGAAATAACAGACATAGCCTTCTTGATGGATTCAGAAACAAAATCTCTTATGTTATCAGGAACATTCTGCACCTTAGATGTTGAAGGAACTGCAACAGGCAATGGTACTTTACTAAAGGAAATATTATCTGCATTAACAAGTTTGTCATGACAATTAATACAAACAACAGCCGGAGGAATAGCTACCAAAAGTTTACAGCAGATACACTTAGCTTTGGTAGATCCAGCACCAGACAGCGATTTTCCTGTAGTATCTTCTGACTCAGATGCAACGTGAGACATCTTGCAATATGTAAGAGAAAAAACAACATATAAAGCAAAATTGATCAAATTCCTTAAATGACAGTTTCAGGAATGGGAAAAAATGCCAAAGAACAAGCTTCTAGCAACCAGAAGCAATGAAAAATGAGACTTAAATAATGTGGAGACAAAAGCGACGCCCATATTTTTTAGCGCCAAATCAGACGCCCACATTATTTGGCGCCTAAATGCTTTTGGCGCCAAAAATGACGCCACATCCGGAACGCCGACATTTTTGGCGCAAAATAACGTCAAAAAATGACGCAACTTCCGGCGACACGTATGACGCCGGAAACGGAAAAGATTTTTTGCGCCAAAAAAGTCCGCGCCAAGAATGACGCAATAAAATGAAGCATTTTCAGCCCCCGCGAGCCTAACAGCCCACAGGGAAAAAAGAGTCAAATTTTTGAAGGTAAGAAAAAAATGATTAATTCAAATGCATTATCCCAAATATGAAACTGACTGTCTGAAAAATAAGGAATGTTGAACATTCTGAGTCAAGGCAAATAAATGTTTGAATACATATATTTAGAACTTTATAAAAAAGTGCCCAACCATAGCTTAGAGTGTCACAGAAAATAAGATTTACTTACCCCAGGACACTCATCTACATGTTTGTAGAA
This sequence comes from Bombina bombina, assembly GCF_027579735.1. Classification (NCBI taxonomy): domain Eukaryota; kingdom Metazoa; phylum Chordata; class Amphibia; order Anura; family Bombinatoridae; genus Bombina; species Bombina bombina. The sequence continues at coordinate 25,675,375 of NC_069505.1, forward strand.
AGCCAAACCAGTACTGAAACGAGAATCAGCAGAGGTAATGGTATATAAATAAGAGTATATCGTCGATCTGAAAAGGGAGGTAAGAGATGAATCTCTACGACCGATAACAGAGAACCTATGAAATAGACCCCGTAGAAAGAGATCACTGCATTCAAATAGGCAATACTCTCCTCACATCCCTCTGACATTCACTGCACGCTGAGAGGAAAACCGGGCTCCAACTTGCTGCGGAGCGCATATCAACGTAGAATCTAGCACAAACTTACTTCACCACCTCCATAGGAGGCAAAGTTTGTAAAACTGAATTGTGGGTGTGGTGAGGGGTGTATTTATAGGCATTTTGAGGTTTGGGAAACTTTGCCCCTCCTGGTAGGAATGTATATCCCATACGTCACTAGCTCATGGACTCTTGCTAATTACATGAAAGAAATAAGCAGGTTGGTAACACCAAGGAACTGTCAACGCATCCAGTGCTTCCGCCTGAGGATCCATGGACCTGGACAGGTACCTGGGAAGTTTTTTGTTTAGATGAGAAGCCATCAGATCTATTTCTGGAAGACCCCACATCTGAACAATCTGAGAAAACGCATCCGGATGGAGGGACCACTCCCCCGGATGTAAAGTCTGACGGCTGAGATAATCCACTTCCCAATTGTCTATACCTGGGATATGAACCGCAGAAATTAGACAGGAGCTGGATTCCGCCCAAGCAAGTATCTGAGATACTTCTTTCATAACTTGGGGACTGTGAGTCCCACCCTGATGATTGACATATGCCACAGTTGCAATATTGTCTGTCTGAAAACAAATGAACGGTTCTCTCTTCAAAAGAGGCCAAACCTGGAGAGTCCTGAAAATCGCATGGAGTTCCAAAATATTGATTGGTAATCTCGCCTCTTGAGATTTCCAAACCCCTTGTGCTGTCAGATATCCCCAGACAGCTCCCCAACCTGAAAGACTTGCATCTGTTGTGATAACAGTCCAGGTTGGACGAACAAGAGAGACCCTAGAACTATACGATGAATGAATCCATTGATTTTGGACAGAATCTGCCCACATTTTTTGGAAGAATCTTAACCTGCCCCCTACCAGCCGAGCTGGAATGAGGGCCGCACCTTCATGCAGACTTGGGGGCTGGCTTTGGTTTCTTAAACCGTTTGGATTTACTCCAACTTGAAGGGGAAGGATTAGGTTACTGTTCCTTATTTTGTCGAAAGGAACAAAAACAGTTAGAAGCTTTAGATTTACCCTTAGGTTTTTTTATCCTGAGGCAAAAAAACTCCCTTCCCCCAGTGACAGTTAAAATTATTGAATCCAACTGAGAACCAAATAACTTATTACCTTGGAAAGAAAGATAGTAATCTAGACTTAGATACCATGTCAGCATTCCAAGATTTAAGCCACAAAGCTCTCCTAGCTAAAATGGCTAAAGACATAGATTTAACATTAATTTTGATGATATCAAAAATGGCATCACAAATAAAATAATTAGCATGTTGAAGCAAGCTAACAATGCTAGACAAATCAGTATCCGTTTTCTGTTGCCCTAAACTTTCCAACAAAAAAATTGATGCAGCTGCAACATCAGCCAAAGAAATTGCAGGCCTGAGCAGATGACCAGAATATAAATAGGCTTTCCTTAGATAGGATTCAAGTTTCCTATCTAATGGATCTTTAAAGGAAGTATTATCTTCCATATGAATAGTAGAAGGTTTAGCAAGAGTAGAAATAGCACCATCAACTTTGGGGATCTTTTCCCAAAACTTCAATCTAACTGCTGGTAAAGGATACGATTTTTTAAACCTTGAAGAAGGAATAAAAGTACCACCAGGCCTATTCCATTCCTTATAAATCATATCAGAAATAGCATCATGAACTGGAAAAACCTCTGGAGTAACCACAGGAGGTTTATAAACAGAATTTAAACGTCTACTAGGTTTTTTTTTTTAGTTTCCTCAATATCCAATATAATCAACACTCTTAACAAAGAACAAATATACTCCATTTTAAATAAATAAGTGTCAGTGTCAATATCTGAGGAAGGATCTTCTGAATCAGATAGATCCTCGTCAGAAGAGGATAATTCAGTATGTTGTCAGTCATTTGAAATTTCATCAACTTTATGGGAAGTTTTAAAAGACTTTTACATTTATTATAAGGCGGGATAGCAGACAAAGCCTTCTGAATTGCATCAGCAATAAAATCTTTTAAATTCACAGGTATATCTTGTACATTAGATGTTGAAGGAACAACAGGCAATGTACATATATATAATGGACACATTTTCTGCATGTAAAAGCTTATCATGACAACTATTACATAGCACAGCTGGAGATATAATCTCCACAAATTTACAACAAATGCACTTAGCTTTGGTAGAACTGTTATCAGGCAGCAGAGTTCTAACAGTGGTAACTTCGCGCCAAAAATCTCACGCCAAGAATGACGCAAAATACTTTGGCATTTTGCGCCCTCGCAAGCCAAATTTTGTCTGCAAAATTTAATGAAAAACAGTCAATTTGAAAAAAAGACTATATCCCAGGAAAGAATTTTTTTTTTCCTAAAGAATGCTTTTCCCAAATATGAAACGGACAGTCTGCAAAAAGAAATATACATAAACCTGACTCATGGCAAATATGAGTACAATACATATATTTAGAACTTTACATTAATACATAAAGTGCCAAACCATAGCTGAGAATGTCTTAAGTAATGAAAACATAGTTACCAAGAGACACTCATCCACATATAGCAGATAGCCAAACCAGTACTGAAACAGTTATCAGTAGAGGTAATGGAATATGAGAGTATATCGTCGATCTGAATAAGGGAGGTAGGAGATGAATCTCTACTACCGATAACAGAGAAGCTATTAAATAGATCTCTGAGAAGCGCATATCAACGTAGAATCTAAGCACAAACTTAGTTCACCACCTCCATAGGAGGCAAAGTTTGTAAAAACTGAATTGTGGGTGTGGCAAGGGATGTATTTATAGGCATTTTGAGGTTTGGAATACTTTGCCCCTCCTGGTAGGATTGTATATCCCATACGTCACTAGCTCATGGACTCTTGCCAATTACATGAAAGAAATGAAACTTTCATGATTCAGATAGAGCAGCAATTTTAAGCAACTTTCTAATTTACTCCTATTAGCAATTTTACTTCTTTTTCTTGCTATCTTTGAGAATTTAAGCTTAGGAGCCAGCACATTTTTGGTTCAGAACCTGGGTAGCACTTTCTGATTGGTGTCTAAATGTAGCCACCAATCAGCAAGCGCTACCCAGGAGATGAGCAAAACATAGGCCAGCTCCTAAGCTTACATTTAAATAAAGATACCAAGAGAACAAAGAAAAATTGATAATGGGAGTAAATTAGAAAGTTGCTTAAAATTGCTGCTCTATCTGAATCATGAGTTTAATTTTGACTAGACTATCCCTTTAAGTAAAACTATTACTAAATTGGGTTTGCACCACATATAAGCACTAGCTAGACCTTCCTGACGTTGACGGTTTCCATTCTAACAAAGCTCTTGCAAGAAACTAATGGTTACCAAATGTATTTCACAAGTAAAGAAGAAAAAGAAAAAAAATACTAATATTATGGGGCACAACGAAATCAGGGAACATATTTTTTCCTGCAAATTGCAAGAAGAGCATCTTCATAGATTAAATGGGAATTCTTCAATATTTCATATAAAAAATAACTTCTGTTATTATCTACACAAGCACACCCAATAATTCTCATATACACAAAATGTTATGCTTTCTATTATGCTCAATAAAAAACATTACAATAACCCTTAAGGGACAAACTTAGATGCCAGCCCATGACAATGGTTAAGTCGTTGACTGACGTCCATGTTCCCATTGAAGATCATTTAAACTTTGTTGGATGAAAGACTTCCGAGCTTCTTGTCTCAACATTTTTTGCGTTATCATGAATTCGGTTCGCACCACAAAGAGCGGCTTAAGTCTCTCCAAACTCTAGGTTGAATTAAAATATGAGATCAAATCCAACATGTCTGTTATAGCATCATCTTTCAGTGCGAGAGCAATGTAATGTAAACGCATGGACACTATTGCTTTTTGTAGTACATAAATTGATTTACACTGGAAAAATATAATCAGCAGGTAAAATTTATTTATAGAACAGTATTCAAAATTGTGGTCTTTGTTGGTAAAAATTAGGCCTTTCAAGTGAAGAAGCAGACCCTTTGGCAACAAATATTATGATAGATCTCTCCATCTGTATAAAAATAGACACTTCAGTCTCTGTCCTTCCAATATTATGTCAAAAAAATAAAAATAGACATCCGAGAGAAAATGCATGATTCTGTGGATTCCGATGAGATGTAATTAACATCTAGATCCAATAAAGACAAAAATAATTCTGGGCGCACATCAAATGTACAAAAATATAGTACTATGGAATAGTAAAATACTGGAGAACACTGGAGACATCAGCTTCATTGGATGTCCATCAAAATTGTCTCATCTGTCATGATGGGAAGAAGAAAAAAAACCTCTCTCCCGAGAACCTGTATCAAAAAAGTGGAGTGATGGAAGAGGTTTTTCCGCAAACTACTGGTACACATCTCAATCCTTGTTGACCGTCTAAATGATTTTGTCCAGAAATCCAAATTAATAGAAGTTTCATCACCTGCACCAGACACCATACCATGATTTTTAAACTATCAATTTTGGTCAAAGTGATTCAAGAAAATATCAGCTATCTTTATGAAGTCATCAGATCAACAAAAGAATCGTTGGCTTTACAGAAAATGCTGTGCTCTTTGTTTGTGAGTGATGAGCACTTGATTTGTATCTTGTGCCTCACTAAGGGTTTGATGGCATTTGGTTTGGGGTTGCTGGTGTGGTCAGGAACATATTGAGTTGAACTCGGCAGATCCTCTCTCCAACAACTGACAGATAGGGATGTCTCCATATAACGTGGGGTCAGTCATGGGATATAGCAGCAAAAAGAACAGCACAACCCCAAGAATGTAGAAAAGAAGAATGATGAAACGTTGAGGGTGGTCCAAGGCTGTAAAAATAGCTGGAAATCCAATGTAGTTGCAGAAGGAATGGCAAAGTACGGGGCCTACCAGATGTCCTATAAATTAATAACAAAAATGTGTTAAAAGGTTTGCCCCTGGCTGCAGGAGAGAGCAGCACCATGCTACAAATGCCCAGGTCTTCAGTTCTATACATGAACTATGTACTAAAGGGAAACTCAAATCAACATGTGACTCCTCAAAGGGAAAGATTATGAGCAGAGCGCTATTTATCGCTTTCACTACAGCATTAATTGCGCTAGAAGTAAACATTTTACACACGTCGGGTTGCGCTGGGCATCTGGTAAAATGGTATTTTGGAACAATATATAGCTAAACAGATGATTATATATAGCTATAGATATATACAGATATATAGAGGAATATCTATTTATAAATACAAAGAACATATTCCCCTATGTGCAGAACATTGGAATGTGAAATATTTACAGCAAATACACCGTGTAAAACTTTATTAAATATGAATATTGCATAAATTTGTTTTTACGTTTTCATCTTCTTAAAAGGGACAGTAAACGCAAAAAAAATGTTACATAATTCTGCACATAGTGCAGAATTATGTAACATTATCATAGCAACAGCTTGAAAAATCAAAAGATTTGAGAGATTTTAGCCCCTAAAAGTTCCACTTTGTTTTCTCTTCTGTTTGCACCCAATCGCACTTTAGAACTAAATGTAGCGCAATCCCGCTATCAGCCCAGAATGGGAGCGCACTACATTTAATTTAAACAGCAACTGTCTAATCTTTTGAAAATAAGACCTGATCAGAAGAGCCTGGAGAGGAAACAAGGTAAGTGGAACTTTGGGGGCTGAAATCTCTCAAATCTTTTGATTTTTCAAGCTGTCGCTAAGATAATGTTACATAATTCTGCACTATGTGCAGACTTATATAACATTTATTTACTTTTACTGTCCCTTTAACTGCAAAGGGCTCCTATGCACTTATATTTAAGTCTATATGTGTGTACATATGTATTTATGTGTTTATATTACAGACATTTATACACATATAAACACAAATACATATGTACACACACAGACATCTTTAGACATGTGTATGTATGTATGTATGTATCTCAATGTTAAACATATGTGTACATATATAAACATATAAATACGTGTATATATGTATTTACAGACATATATACACATAAATACATATGTACACACACACATATACATACATAGACATCTTAAGACATGTATACGTATGTATCTCAATGTTAAAGCCCTTTGCCTGCATTTTGTTCTAAAACCTGAGTTCTCATATCTTTGAGCCCTTATAAACTTTTTGTGCAATATTGTTTAGAAATAATTTTTATTAGATAGTGTTATTATAAGTGTAACTGTACTTTGTAATGTATTTTTGATGTGTTTTGTGACACTTTTTTGTTTTGCAAAACATTTAACCACAGCTATGAGGAAGCGCTAACCCAACGAGCATTAACTTGATTTGTGCTCAAGCGAACGCATTTACTTTCAACTTGTATTACCAGCCAAATTTAACCTGCCTGCAAACAAATGTGAAAATCTAATTTATACTTAATTGATCAATTATTTTCTTTTGTGGCAGCGAGAGTCCATAAATTCATTCATAACCTATGGGAAATACTTCACCTGGCCACCAGGAGGCGGCAGAGACACCCCAAACCAATAATTAAATATCTCTCCCAATTCCCCTACCCATTCAGTAGTTCAAGCCGAGGATAAGGAAAAGTAGAGAGATAAAAAGGGGTAAAAAAGGTGCCATAAGACTGCCGCCACTACATTATTTCATGGCAGGTTCATGGACTCACACTGCCAAGAAAGAAAATAATTTATCAGGTAAGCAGAAATTATATTTTCTTTCTAATGGCAGTGAGAGTCCACAAAATAATTCATCACCTATAGGAAACACATACCCAAACTGTGGAGTCCAGCCAAAATTTAGGGAGGGAAAGAAGGGAAGATAGTCCTAAGTACTAGGCACCACCACTTGAAGAATCTTTATCCCAAAAGATGCCTCTGTTGAGGCAAAAACATAAAATCTGTAGAATTTCAAGAAGATATGCAATGAGGACCAAGTAGCAGCCATACATATCTGTTCAACTGAAGCCTCATTCTTGGAGGCCCAGGATGAAGATACCGCACAAGTAGAATGTGCTGTAATTTGTGATGGAGGCTGCTGACCAGCTTCTATATAAAAGACATACAAATCAGCCAGCAGGATAGGGTAACAGCTCTTGCTTCTGACCCCTGCACTAACCAGAATACAGGATAATGGAAGAGGTTTGACGAAAAGCCTTGGTAGCATGACGATAAAACTTTTAAAGCTATAACAACATCCAGATTATGTAACAGTCTCTCCTTGGAGGAAGGAGGATTGGGACAAAGACGGAACAACAATTTCTTGACTGATATTATGAGTTGAAACCAACCTTAGGTAAAACCCTATCTTTGTCCGAAGTACAGCCTCATCCAAATGGAACACTAGATAATGCGGGTCACACTGGAGGGCAGACCATTCTGACAATCTACAAGCAGAGGAAATGGCCAACAGAAACAACTCTAAGTAAGTAACTTAATATCAATAGAATGTATAGGCTCAAATGGAGCCTGTTGAAGAATAAGATTAAAAGGACATAAAACAAGTTGGGATAGAGAAAAAAATATATAATATGTACTTTAATTACTTGCAAATTTATACTGCAGTGCCTCGCCATTAACCCTTTCTTTTAAGTTTCCATAAAAACAAAATGTATGCAAACTATTTTTACTTAATTAGTCCTTTTAGTATATGCACAGATCTCAACATATTTTATTGCACTTTAAGGCTCCATGGAGGAGCAATAGGTTTGAAAACAGGTCTGATTCTAGCAATAGCTTGAACAAATGACTTATCAGGCAAACGTGCCAATCTCTTAAGCAGCAACACAGAAAGAGCAAAAATCTGACCATTAAGAGAACTAGCCGACAGAACCTTCTCTAAACCATCATGCAGAAATTGAAGGCTACGTGGAGACTTCACTTTGTGCCAAGGGAAACCACATTCCAGACACCAAGACAGATAAACCCTCCACACGTTATAGTAAATATGTCAGAAAACTGGTTTAAATGCCTGAACCAGAGTATCCATCACCACCTCAGAGAATCCTCTCTGGGACAAAACTATGCGATCAATCTCCATGCAGTCAGCCTCAGAGAAACTATATTTTGATAGAACGGACCTTGTGCCAGAAGGTAGCAGCAGACAAATTCTCACAAGGTCTGCATACCAAGTCCAGCATGGCCACGCAGGAGTTAACAGAATTGTTGAAATTCCCTCCCGTTTGATTCAAGCTATTACTTCAGGGAGCAGAACATTGGAGGGAAAATATACACTAGATTGAAAATGCCAAGAAACTGCTAAAGCGTCCAACAACTCCGCTTGAGGATCTCTCAATCTTGATCCGTAACTCGGTAGATTGGCATTGAGACGGGAAGCCTTCAGATTTATCTCTGGGCACCCCTACATGTGGGTGATCTCGCAAAACACCTCCTGCTTTAGATAATATTCCCCAGAGAGCAGTCTGCCTGCTCAAAAAGTCAGCTTCCCAATTGTCCACACCTGGAATGTGAAAAGTCGAAATTCGGCATTGGGATGTCTCTCCCATTGAAGGATATGAGACACTTCCTGCATCGCCAGTGAACTGCAAGTGAACACATGGCTGGAAATTAAATCTGGAAAAGGTTCTCTCTCCCCCAACACTAGAGTGAACTTTCTGGGGATCATCTTAAATTCTATCAGCATGCGTATCTATCTCAAAGATCAAGTCAGGGAAAAGCTTCAGCTGCCTGCAGTCTACTTCTATCCACTCCTCTGCCTTTGGTGGCTCAATGTATGGAGGTGGTAGGTCTAATGTTTGCGGCTTAGGATGCTATTCCTTTGGTTAGCTTTCATCTGAGACCTCTACAATTATGTATGCTCAAGCAATGGAATGGAGATCTTTTAGACCTGTCTCATGTAATATCTCAGGATCCAGAGACAATCTAGTATCTATCCTGGTGGCTATCTCAGGAACCCGTTAGCCAGGGTATGTGCCCTCTGCTGCCTTCCTGGGAGATATTAACAACAGGTGGGAGTTTTACAGACTGGGGTGCTATGCGGAGTTCTCTGAAAGCTCAGGGAACCTGGCAACCAGAGGAAGCGATCTTTCCTATTAACGTTCTGGAACAAAGGGTCATCTTCAATGCCCTTCAGTTGCTGCCCCAGTTGCTTTCAGTCCGTTTTTTTAGATTTCAGGTGGACATCATCTCTACAGTGAAAATGCAGGTGGAACCGCTCCAAATCTCAGAGTACTGCTGAGTGGTGTGCTACTAATACCGAACAAAGATATAGACAACATGCCTCCATCATAACAACATAAATCTGTAAGAAGATACTGCAGAGGGAGAGTAATACAATTGATCACAAACTGCACAATCCTAAGCATGAATAAGAGTGTACAAATGCCTTTTTAGGAACTACCTCGGTCCTGAGATCCTTTATGCGGCTCAGATTATTTTAAAATAAGTCCATTAATACTGGGTAACTAACCCCTTACTGTCCCTGGGGTTATAGACTGCAGACAATCTGGTTATATACCCTTCTCTTTTAGGCAACAAACCATAAGAAAAAAAAAAAACAGGACTTGCCCAGTTTCTGTCCTTCCTTTAACACAAGGAAATCAGTGTAACTAACACCATTTGCCGGAAAAGGGAGGATAGCATGTTTATCTGGAAGGGCATAGGAACTTCCCTGCGATATCCAGTAGCTAATATACACCAAGACGCTACTAAGAGAATTACATGGATTTCTCCCCTGTCCTCTATTGCAGGAACCAATACATTGAGGACAATAACATCAGAATCTTCAGCAGAGAACCTCTATCTGCCTACCTCCATGAAACGAGGCAAATAATTACTGAGAGGGTAGGGGAAGTGAGACTGATATTTAATGCTATGTTAGGGGTGTCTTTGCCTCCTTCTGGTGGACAGGTGAAGTATTTCCCATAGGTTATGAATTAATTTGTGGACAATATTACTTGCACACAAACATTTGCACTCCACTCGTAATCTGGCCCATAATGTTTAGTTATGTGACGTGAAAACAACTATTTAATGTACTTACGTTTGGTATTTGTATATTTAACTGCAATTAATGCATGAAATTGTGACCTGTCCCCCCTCTAGAGGTTGGGGTGCACCTGGCACAAATCCTAAAATTTAACCTGCAACACACTACACAGAGAGAATATGATCAGCGAAGGAGCTCATTTATATCTCTCTGTAACTGGCCACAGGAGATGAAATAATATACTCAAAGGGTGCACTCCTGTGTTACCGGAAAAACAAGGCACATTTTGCAAACAAAATAACAGTTTAAAATCTAAAATACTGTGCATGTATAATGATTTATTGTATGCGCAGATCTTTTTTAATGTTGTATTTATTTATCTGTTGGTAATAACTCTTCCTATGCACCCAGCACCTACTGACCTTACTTGCGGCTAATATCTCTTCCTATATACCCAGCACCTTCTGACCTTACCTGCTGCTAATACCCCTTCCTATACACCCAGCACCTACTGACCTTACCTGCTGCTAATATCTCTTCCTATACACCCAGCACCTACTGACCTAACCTGCTGCTAATACCTCTTCCTATACACCTAGCACCTACTGACCTTACCTGCTGCTAATACCTCTTCCTATACACCCAGCACCTACTGACCTTACCTGCTGCTAATAACTCTTCCTATACACCCAGCACCTACTGACCTTACCTGCTGCTAATACCTCTTCCTATACACCCAGCATCTACTGACCTTACCTGCTGCTAATACCTCTTCCTATACACCCAGCACCTACTGACCTTACCTGCTGCTAATACCTCTTCCTATACACCCAGCACCTACTGACCTTACCTGCTGCTAATACCTCTTCCTATACACCCAGCACCAACTGACCTTACCTGCTGCTAATACTTCTTCCTATACACCCAGCACCTACTGACCTTACCTGCTGCTAATACCTCTTCCTATACACCCAGCATCTACTGACCTTACCTGCTGCTAATACCTCTTCCTATACACCCAGCACCTATTGTCCTTACCTGCTGCTAATACCTCTTCCTATACACCCAGCACCAACTGACCTTACCTGCTGCTAATACCTCTTCCTATACACCCTGCACCTACTGACCTTACCTGCTGCTAATACCTCTTCCTATACACCCAGTACCTACTGACCTTACCTGCTGCTAATATCTCTTCCTATACACCGAGCACCTACTGACCTTACCTGCTGCTAATACCTCTTCCTATACACCCAGTACCTACTGACCTTACCTGCTGCTAATATCTCTTCCTATATACCCAGCACCATCTGACCTTACCTGCTGCTAATACCCCTTCCTATACACCCAGCACCTACTGACCTTACCTGCTGCTAATACCTCTTCCTATACACCCAGTGTCTACTGACCTTACCTGCTGCTAATACCTCTCCCTATACACCCAGCACCTACTGACCTTACCTGCTGCTAATAACTCTTCCTATACACCCAGCACCTGCCCTTACCTGCTGCTAATACCTCTTCCTATACACCCAGCTCCTTCTGACCTTACCTGCTGCTAATACCTCTTCCTTTATACCCAGCACCTACTGACCTTACCTGCTGCTAATACCTCTTCCTTTATACCCAGCACCTACTGACCTTACCTACTGCTAATAACTCTTCCTATGCACCCAGCACCTACTGACCTTACCTGCTGCTAATACCTCTTCCTTTATACCCAGCACCTACTGACCTTACCTACTGCTAATACCTCTTCCTTTATACCCAGCACCTACTGACATAACCTTCTGCTAATAACTCTTCCTATGCACCCAGCACCTACTGACCTTACCTGCTGCTAATACCTCTTCCTATACACCCAGCACCTACTGACCTTACCTGCTGCTAATACCTCTTCCTATACACCCAGCACCTACTGACCTTACCTACTGCTAACACCTCTTCCTATGCACCCAGCACCTTCTGACCTTACCTGCTGCTGTTACCTCTTCCTATACACCCAGCACCTACTGACCTTACCTGCTGCTAATACCTCTTCATATACACCCAGCACCTACTGACATTACCTGCTACTAATACCTCTTCCTATACATCAGCACCTACTGACCTTACCTGCTGCTATTACCTCTTCCTATACACCCAGCACCTACTGACCTTACCTGCTGCTAATACCTCTTCCTATACACCCAGCACCTACTGACCTTACCTGCTGCTAATATCTCTTCCTATACACCCAGCACCTACTGACCTTACCTACTGCTAATAACTCTTCCTATACATCCAGCACCTACTGACCTTACCTGCTGCTAATACCTCTTCCTATACACCCAGCACCTACTGACCTTACCTGCTACTAATACCTCTTCCTATACATCCAGCACCTACTGACCTTACCTGCTGCTAATACCTCTTCCTATACACCCAGAACCTACTAACCTTACCTGCTGCTAATACCTCTTCCTATACACCCAGCACCTACTGACCTTACCTGCTGCTAATACCTCTTCCTATACACCCAGCACCTACTGACCTTACTTGCGGCTAATATCTCTTCCTATATACCCAGCATCTACTGACCTTACCTGCTGCTAATACCTCTTCCTATACACCCAGCACCTACTGACCTTACCTGCTGCTAATACCTCTTCCTATACACCCAGCACCTACTGACCTTACCTGCTGCTAATACCTCTTCCTATACACCCAGCACCTACTGACCTTACCTGCTACTAATACCTCTTCCTATACACCCAGAACCTACTGACCTTACCTGCTGCTAATACCTCTTCCTATACACCCAGCACCTACTGACCTTACCTGCTGCTAATACCTCTTCCTATACACCCAGAACCTACTGACCTTACCTGCTGCTAATACCTCTTCCTATACACCCAGAACCTACTGACCTTACCTGCTGCTAATACCTCTTCATATACACCCAGCACCTACTGACATTACCTGCTGCTAATACTTCTTCCTATACACCCAGCACCTACTGACCTTACCTGCTGCTAATACCTCTTCCTATACACCAGCACCTACTGACCTTACCTGCTGCTAATACCTCTTCCTATACACCCAGCACCCTACTGACATTACCTTCTGCCAATACCTCTTCCATAGGGTGCAGTGGTGACTGTAGTTTAAAATGAAAAAATACCTGCCTTAAAATGACAGGGCGGGCCGTGGACTGGATACACCACAAGAGAAATAAATTTATCAGGTAAGCATAAATTATGTTTTCTCTTGTAAGGTGTATCCAGTCCACGGATCATCCATTACTTGTGGGATACCAATACCAAAGCTAAAGTACACGGATGAAGGGAGGGACAAGGCAGGTACCACTGCCTGTAAAACCTTTCTCCCAAACATAGCCTCCGAAGAAGCAAAAGTAACAAATTTGTAGAATTTTGAAAAAGTATGAAGCGAAGACCAAGTCGCCACCTTGCAAATCTGTTCAACAGAAGCCTCATTTTTAAAGGCCCATGTGGAAGCCACAGCTCTAGTAGAATGAGCTGTAATCCTTTCAGGAGGCTGCTGACCAGCAGTCTCATAGGCTAAGCGGATTATGCTTCTTAGCCAAAAAGAAAGAGGTTGCCGAAGACTTTTGACCTCTCCTCTGTCCAGAGTAGAAAACAAACAAAGCAGATGTTTGACGAAAATCTTTAGTAGCTTGTAAGTAAAACTTTAAAGCATGAACCACGTCCAGATTATGTAATAGACGTTCCTTCTTTGAAGAAAGATTAGGACACAAAGACGGAACAACAATCTCTTGATTGATATTCTTATTAGATACCACCTTAGGTAAAAACCCAGGTTTGGTACGCAGAACTACCTTATCTGCATGGAAGATGAGATAAGGAGAATCACATTGTAAGGCAGATAACTCGGAAACTCTACGAGCCGAGGAAATAGCTACCAAAAAAAGAAATTTCCAAGATAAAAGTTTGATATCTATGGAATGAAGAGGTTCAAACGGAACCCCCTGAAGAACTTTAAGAACCAAATTTAAGCTCGAAGGTGGAGCAACAGGTTTAAACACAGGCTTGATTCTAACTAAAGCCTGACAAAATGCCTGAACGTCTGGGACATTCGCCAGACACTTGTGCAAAAGAATAGATAGCGCAGAAATCTGTCCCTTCAAGGAACTAGCTGACAATCCTTTCTCCAATCCTTCTTGGAGAAAAGATAATATCCTGGGAATCCTGACCTTACTCCATGAGTAGCCCTTGGATTCACACCAATAAAGATATTTACGCCATATCTTATGATAGATTTTCCTGGTGACAGGCTTTCGTGCCTGAATTAAGGTATCAATGACTGACTCAGAGAAACCACGCTTTGATAAAATCAAGCGTTCAATCTCCAGGCAGTCAGCCTCAGAGAAATTAGATTTGGATGGTTGAAAGGACCTTGAAGTAGAAGGTCCTGTCTCAGCGGCAGAGTCCATGGTGGAAAAGATGACATGTGCACCAGATCTGCATACCAAGTCCTGCGTGGCCACGCAGGCGCTATCAAGATTACCGATGCTCTCTCCTGCTTGATTTTGGCAATCAGACGAGGGAGCAGAGGAAACGGTGGAAACACATAAGCCAGGTTGAAGGACCAAGGCGCTGCTAGAGCATCTATCAGCTTTGCCTTGGGGTCCCTGGACCTGGATCCGTAACAAGGAAGCTTGGCGTTCTGGCGAGACACCATGAGATCCAGTTCTGGTTTGCCCCAACGATGAACCAATTGTGCAAACACCTCAGGATGGAGTTCTCACTCCCCCGGATGAAAAGTCTGTCGACTTAGAAAATCCGCCTCCCAGTTCTCTACACCTGGGATATGGATAGCTGATAGGTGGCAGGAGTGAATCTCTGCCCAGCGAATTATCTTTGAGACTTCTAACATCGCTAGGGAACTCCTTGTTCCCCCTTGATGGTTGATGTAAGCCACAGTCGTGACGTTGTCCGACTGAAATCTGATAAACCTCATTGTCGCTAGCTGAGGCCAAGCCTGAAGAGCATTGAATATCGCTCTTAGTTCCAGAATGTTTATTGGAAGGAGTGACTCCTCCTGAGTCCACGATCCCTGAGCCTTCAGGGAGTTCCAGAATGCACCCCAACCTAGAAGGCTGGCATCTGTTGTTACAATTGTCCAATCTGGCCTGGGAAAGGTCATACCTTTGGACAGATGGACCCGAGATAGCCACCAGAGAAGAGAATCCCTGGTCTCTTGATCCAGATTTAGTAGAGGGGACAAATCTGTGTAATCCCCATTCCACTGACTAAGCATGCAGAGTTGCAGCGTTCTGAGATGTAGGCGTGCAAACGGCACTATGTCCATTGCCGCTACCATTAAGCCGATTACTTCCATGCACTGAGCCACCGAAGGGCGAGGAATGGAATAAAGAACACGGCAGGAATTTAGAAGTTTTGATAACCTGGACTCCGTCAGGTAAATTTTCATTTCTACAGAATCTATCAGAGTCCCTAGGAAGGAAACTCTTGTGAGGGGGGATAGAGAACTCTTTTCCTCGTTCACCTTCCACCCATGCGACCTCAGAAATGCCAACACTATGTCCATATGAGACTTGGCAATTTGGAAGTTTGACGTCTGAATCAGGATGTCGTCTAAATAAGGGGCCACTGCTATGCCCCGCGGCCTTAGGACCGCCAGAAGCGACCCCAGAACCTTCGTAAAAATTCTTGGGGCTGTAGCTAACCCAAAGGGGAGAGCTACAAGCTGGTAATGCCTGTCTAGGAAGGCAAACCTGAGAAACCGATGATGATCTTTGTGTATCGGAATGTGAAGATAAGCATCCTTTAAATCCACTGTAGTCATATATTGACCCTCCTGGATCATAGGTAGGATGGTACGAATAGTCTCCATCTTGAATGATGGGACTCTGAGGAATTTGTTTAAGATCTTTAGATCCAAAATTGGTCTGAAGGTTCCCTCTTTTTTGGGAACTACAAACAGATTTGAGTAAAATCCCTGTCCCTGTTCCTCCTTTGGAACTGGATGGATCACTCCCATAACTAGGAGGTCTTGTACACAGTGTAAGAATGCCTCTCTCTTTATCTGGTTTGCAGATAATTGTGAAAGGTGAAATCTTCCTTTTGGGGGGGAAGCCTTGAAGTCCAGAAGATATCCCTGGGATATAATTTCCAACGCCCAGGGATCCTGGACATCTCTTGCCCACGCCTGGGCGAAGAGCGAAAGTCTGCCCCCTACTAGATCCGTTACCGGATAGGGGGCCGTTCCTTCATGCTGTCTTAGAGGCAGCAGCAGGCTTTTTGGCCTGCTTACCCTTGTTCCAGCTCTGGTTAGGTCTCCAGACCGTCTTGGACTGAGCAAAAGTTCCCTCTTGTTTTGCATTAGAGGAAGTTGATGCTGCACTTGCCTTGAAGTTTCGAAAGGCACGAAAATTAGACTGTTTGGCCCTTGACTTGGACCTATCCTGAGGAAGGGCATGACCTTTTCCTCCAGTGATATCAGCAATAATCTCCTTCAAACCAGGCCCGAATAGGGTCTGCCCCTTGAAGGGAATGTTAAGCAGCTTAGACTTTGAAGTAACGTCAGCTGACCATGATTTAAGCCATAGCGCTCTGCGCGCCTGGATAGCAAAACCAGAATTCTTAGCCGTTAGTTTAATCAAATGAACAATGGCATCAGAAACAAAAGAATTGGCTAGCTTAAGTGCTCTAAGCTTGTCAAGTATGTCATCCAATGGAGTCGCTACCTGTAAAGCCTCTTCCAGAGACTCAAACCAGAACGCCGCAGCAGCAGTGACAGGAGCAATGCATGCAAGGTGCTGTAGGATAAAACCTTGTTTAATAAACATTTTCTTAAGGGAACCCTCTAACTTTTTATCCATTGGATCTAAGAAAGCACAACTGTCCTCGACAGGGATAGTAGTACGCTTTGCTAGAGTAGAAACTGCTCCCTCCACCTTAGGAACTGTCTGCCATAAGTCCCGTGTGGTGGCGTCTATTGGAAACATTTTTCTAAAAATAGGAGGGGGAGAGAACGGCACACCTGGTCTATCCCATTCCTTAGTAATAATTTCTGTAAACCTTTTAGGTATTGGAAAAACATCAGTGCACACCGGCACTGCATAGTATTTATCCAGTCTACACAATTTCTCTGGCACTGCAATTGTATCACAGTCATTCAGAGCAGCTAAAACCTCCCTGAGTAACACGCGGAGGCGTTCAAGCTTAAATTTAAATGTAGAGATATCAGAATCAGGTTGCATCATCTTCCCTGAGTCAGAAACATCACCCACAGAAAGAAGCTCTCCTTCTTCAGCTTCTGCATATTGTGAGGCAGTATCAGACATAGCTCTTAAAGCGTCAGTATGCTCTGTATTTCGTCTAACTCCAGAGCTATCTCGCTTTCCTCTAAATTCAGGTAGTCTGGCTAATACTGCTGACAGTGTATTATCCATGACTGCCGCCATGTCTTGTAAAGTAAACGCTATGGGCGCTCTAGATGTACTTGGCGCCATTTGAGCGTGAGTCCCTTGAGCGGGAGTCAAAGGATCTGACACGTGGGGAGAGTTAGTCGGCATAACTTCCCCCTCGTCAGATTCCTCTGGTGATAAATTTTTTAAAGACAGAATATGATCTTTATTGCTTAAAGTGAAATCGGTACATTTGGTACACATTCTAAGAGGGGGTTCCACAATGGCTTTTAAACATAATGAACAAGGAGTTTCCTCTATGTCAGACATGTTTGTACAGACTAGCAATGAGACTAGCAAGCTTGGAAAACACTTTAAATCAAGTTAACAAGCAAATATAAGAAACGGTACTGTGCCTTTAAGAGAAACAAATTTTGTCAGAATTTGAAAAACAGTGAAAAAAGGCAGTAAATCAAACGAAATTTTTACAGTGTGTATAATAAGCTAACAGAGCATTGCACCCACTTGCAAATGGATGATTAACCCCTTAGTTCAAAAAACGAATCAAAAAAACGATATAGACGTTTTTTAACAGTCACACCAAACTGCCACAGCCTTGCTGTGGGCCTACCTTCCCCAACAAACTATTTTGGAAAGCCTAAGAGCCCTTTAGAGATGTCCTATAGCATTCAGGGGACTCCTGGAGGAAGCTGGATGTCTCAGTCTGTAAAAGTTACTGCGCAAAAAAGCGCTAAATTAGGCCCCTCCCACTCATAGTAACACAGTGGAAAGCCTCAGGAAACTGTTTCTAGGCAAATTTAAGCCAGCCATGTGGAAAAAACTAGGCCCCAATAAAGTTTTATCACCAAAGTATATATAAAAACGTTTAAACATGCCAGCAAACGTTTTATATTGTAAATATAAAAGAGTATTACCTCAGAAAGTAAGCATGATACCAGTCGCTATTAAATCACTGTATTCAGGCTTACCTTACATAAA
The DNA here is from genome assembly GCF_027579735.1 of Bombina bombina. Taxonomy (NCBI): domain Eukaryota; kingdom Metazoa; phylum Chordata; class Amphibia; order Anura; family Bombinatoridae; genus Bombina; species Bombina bombina. The sequence goes on from NC_069505.1 coordinate 25,693,916, forward strand.
TTTGGCATCAGCAGCATTTTCTAGCATTCACATCTTCTAGAAAAATCTTAACTGCACATACCTCATAGCAGGATAACCTGCACGCCATTCCCCCGCTGAAGTTATCTCTCTCTTCAGTCATGTGTGAGAACAGCAATGGATCTTAGTTACAACCTGCTAAGATCATAGAAATCACAGGCAGATTCTTCTATTTTTCGGCCTGGAACAAAATAGTACAACTCCTGTACCATTTAAAAAACAAAATTTATGCTTACCTGATAAATTCCTTTCTCCTGTAGTGTAGTCAGTCCACGGGTCATCCATTACTTATGGGATTATATCTCCTCCCTAACAGGAAGTGCAAGAGGATCACCCAAGCAGAGCTGCTATATAGCTCCTCCCCTCTACGTCATACCCAGTCATTCGACCGAAACCAAACGAGAAAGGAGAAACTATAGGGTGCAGTGGTGACTGGAGTTTAATTTAAAATTTAGACCTGCCATAAAAAACAGGGCGGGCCGTGGACTGACTACACTACAGGAGAAAGGAATTTATCAGGTAAGCATAAATTTAGTTTTCTCCTGTTAAGTGTAGTCAGTCCACGGGTCATCCATTACTTATGGGATACCAATACCAAAGCTAAAAGTACACGGATGACGGGAGGGACAGGCAGGATCTTTACACGGAAGGAACCACTGCCTGAAGAACCTTTCTCCCAAAAACAGCCTCCGAAGAAGCAAAAGTGTCAAATTTGTAAAATTTGGAAAAAGTGTGAAGTGAAGACCAAGTTGCAGCCTTGCAAATCTGTTCAACAGAGGCCTCATTCTTAAAGGCCCAAGTGGAAGCCACAGCTCTAGTAGAATGAGCTGTAATTCTTTCAGGAGGCTGCTGTCCAGCAGTCTCATAGGCTAAACGTATTATGCTACGATGCCAAAAAGAGAGAGAGGTAGCAGAAGCTTTTTGACCTCTCCTCTGTCCAGAATAAACGACAAACAGGGAAGAAGTTTGGCGAAAATCTTTAGTTGCCTGTAAATAAAATTTCAGGGCACGGACGACGTCCAGATTGTGCAGAAGTCGTTCCTTCTTTGAAGAAGGGTTAGGGCACAATGATGGAACAACAATCTCTTGATTGATATTCCTGTTAGTGACTACCTTAGGTAAGAACCCAGGTTTAGTACGCAGAACTACCTTGTCTGAATGAAAAATCAGATAAGGAGAATCACAATGTAAGGCCGATAACTCAGAGACTCTTCGAGCCGAGGAAATAGCCATTAAAAACAAAACTTTCCAAGATAACAACTTTATATCAATGGAATGAAGGGGTTCAAACGGAACACCCTGTAAAACGTTAAGAACTAAGTTTAAGCTCCACGGCGGAGCAACAATCTTAAACACAGGCTTAATCCTGGCCAAAGCCTGACAAAAGGCCTGAACGTCTGGAACTTCTGACAGACGTTTGTGTAAAAGGATGGACAGAGCTGAGATCTGTCCCTTTAAAGAACTAGCAGATAAACCCTTTTCTAAACCTTCTTGTAGAAAAGACAATATCCTAGGAATCCTAACCTTACTCCATGAGTAACTCTTGGATTCACACCAATGTAAGTATTTACGCCATATTTTATGGTCAATTTTCCTGGTAACAGGTTTCCTAGCCTGTATTAAGGTATCAATTACTGACTCCGAGAATCCACGCTTTGATAAAATCAAGCGTTCAATTTCCATGCAGTCAGCCTCAGAGAAATTAGATTTTGATGTTTGAAAGGACCCTGAATCAGAAGGTCCTGTCTCAGAGGCAGAGACCAAGGTGGACAGGACGACATGTCCACTAGATCTGCATACCAGGTCCTGCGTGGCCACGCAGGCGCTATTAGAATCACCGATGCTCTCTCCTGTTTGATCCTGGCAATCAATCGAGGAAGCATCGGGAAGGGTGGAAACACATAAGCCATGTTGAAGACCCAAGGTGCTGTCAGAGCATCTATCAGAACCGCTCCCGGGTCCTTTGACCTGGATCCGTAACAAGGAAGCTTGGCGTTCTGGCGAGACGCCATGAGATCCAGATCTGGTCTGCCCCAACGCCGAAGTATTTGGGCAAAGACCTCCGGATGAAGTTCCCACTCCCCCGGATGAAAAGTCTGGCGACTTAGGAAATCCACCTCCCAGTTCTCCACGCCTGGGATGTGGATCGCTGATAGGTGGCAAGAGTGAGACTCTGCCCAGTGAATTATCTTTGAGACTTCCATCATCGCTAGGGAACTCCTTGTCCCTCCCTGATGGTTGATGTAAGCTACAGTCGTGATGTTGTCCGACTGAAACCTGATGAACCTCAGAGTTGCTAACTGAGGCCAAGCCAGAAGGGCATTGAAAACTGCTCTTAATTCCAGAATGTTTATTGGAAGGAGTCTCTCCTCCTGATTCCATGATCCCTGAGTCTTTAGGGAATTCCAGACAGCGCCCCAACCTAGCAGGCTGGCGTCTGTTGTTACAATCGTCCAATCTGGTCTGCTGAAGGGCATCCCCCTGGACAGATGTGGCCGAGAGAGCCACCATAGAAGAGAATTTCTGGTTTCTTGATCCAGATTCAGCATAGGAGACAAATCTGAGTAATCCCCATTCCACTGACTTAGCATGCACAATTGCAGTGGTCTGAGATGCAGGCGTGCAAAGGGTACTATGTCCATTGCCGCTACCATTAAGCCGATTACCTCCATGCATTGAGCCACTGACGGGTGTGGAATGGAATGAAGGACACGGCAAGCATTTAGGAGTTTTGTTAACCTGTCCTCTGTCAGGTAAATTTTCATTTCTACAGAATCTATAAGAGTCCCTAAGAAGGGAACTCTTGTGAGTGGCAATAGAGAACTCTTTTCTTCGTTCACCTTCCACCCATGTGACCTTAGAAATGCCAGAACTAACTCTGTATGAGACTTGGCAGCTTGGAAACTTGACGCTTGTATCAGAATGTCGTCTAGGTACGGAGCTACCGATATTCCTCGCGGTCTTAGTACCGCCAGAAGAGAACCCAGAACCTTTGTAAAGATTCTTGGAGCAGTAGCTAACCCGAAGGGAAGAGATACAAACTGGTAATGCCTGTTTAGAAAGGCAAACCTTAGGTACCGGTAATGATCTTTGTGAATCGGTATGTGAAGGTAGGCATCCTTTAAATCCACTGTGGTCATGTACTGACCCTTTTGGATCATAGGTAAGATTGTCCGAATAGTTTCCATTTTGAACGATGGAACTCTTAGGAATTTGTTTAGGATCTTTAAATCCAAAATTGGTCTGAAGGTTCCCTCTTTTTTGGGAACCACAAACAGATTTGAGTAAAACCCTTGTCCGTGTTCCGACCGCGAAACCGGGTGGATCACTCCCATTAGTAAAAGGTCTTGTACACAGCGTAGAAACGCCTCTTTCTTTATCTGGTTTGCTGACAACCTTGAAAGATGAAATCTCCCTTTTGGAGGAGAAGCTTTGAAGTCCAGAAGATATCCCTGAGATATGATCTCTAACGTCCAGGGATTCTGGACATCTCTTGCCCAAGCCTGGGCGAAGAGAGAAAGTCTGCCCCCCACTAGATCCGTTTCCGGATCGGGGGCCCTCACTTCATGCTGTCTTAGGGGCAGCAGCAGGTTTTCTGGCCTGCTTGCCCTTGTTCCAGGTCTGGTTAGGTTTCCAGCCCTGTCTGTAGCGAGCAACAGTTCCTTCCTGTTTTGGAGCGGAGGAAGTTGATGCTGCTCCTGCCTTGAAGTTACGAAAGGCACGTAAATTAGACTGTCTAGCCCTTGGTTTGGCTCTGTCTTGAGGCAGGGCATGGCCCTTACCTCCAGTAATGTCAGCGATAATTTCCTTCAAACCGGGCCCGAATAATGTCTGCCCTTTGAAAGGTATGTTAAGCAATTTAGATTTAGAAGTCACATTGGCTGACCAGGATTTAAGCCACAGAGCTCTGCGCGCTTGAATGGCGAATCCTGAGTTCTTAGCCGTAAGTTTAGTTAAGTGTACTACGGCATCAGAAATAAATGAATTAGCTAGCTTAAGGACTCTAAGCTTGTCTATAATCTCATCCAACGGAACTGAGCTAATGGTCTCTTCCAGAGACTCAAACCAGAATGCCGCCGCAGCCGTGACAGGCGCAATGCATGCAAGGGGTTGCAATATAAAACCTTGTTGAACAAACATTTTCTTAAGGTAACCCTCTAACTTTTTATCCATTGGATCTGAAAAAGCACAGCTATCCTCCACCGGGATAGTGGTGCGCTTAGCCAGAGTAGAAAATGCTCCCTCCACCTTAGGGACCGTCTGCCATAAGTCCCGTGTGGTGGTGTCTATTGGAAACATTTTCCTAAATATAGGAGGGGGTGAAAAAGGCACACCGGGTCTATCCCACTCCTTGTTAACAATTTCTGTAAGCCTTTTAGGTATAGGAAAAACGTCAGTACACGTCGGTACCGCAAAATATTTATCCAGCCTACATATTTTCTCTGGAATTGCAACCGTGTTACAATCATTCAGAGCCGCTAATACCTCCCCTAGTAACACACGGAGGTTCTCAAGCTTAAATTTAAAATTTGAAATGTCTAAATCCAGTTTATTTGGATCAGATCCGTCACCCACAGAATGAAGCTCTCCGTCCTCATGTTCTGCAAATTGTGACGCAGTATCAGACATGGCCCTATTATTATCAGCGCACTCTGTTCTCACCCCAGAGTGGTCGCGTTTAACCCTAAGCTCTGGCAATTTAGATAAAACTTCAGTCATAACATTAGCCATGTCTTGCAAAGTGATTTGTAAGGGCCGCCCTGATGTACTTGGCGCCACAATATCACGCACCTCCTGAGCGGGAGATGCAGGTACTGACACGTGAGGAGAGTTAGTCGGCATAACTTCCCCCTCGTTGTCTGGTGAAATTTTCTTTACATGTACAGATTGGCTTTTATTTAAAGTAGCATCAATGCAATTAGTACACAAATTTCTATTGGGCTCCACATTGGCCTTTGAACATATTGCACAAAGAGATTCCTCTGTGTCAGACATGTTTAAACAAACTAGCAATTAGACTAGCAAGCTTGGAAAATACTTTTCAAATAAATTTACAAGCAATATAAAAAACGTTACTGTGCCTTTAAGAAGCACACAAAAACTGTCACAGTTGAAATAACAATGAACCAAATTAGTTATAGCAACCAAATTTTCACAGTAAATGCATTAAGTTAGCAAAGGATTGCACCCACTAGCAAATGGATGATTAACCCCTTAGTACCCAAAAACGGATAATTTAAAATATAAGCGTTTTTATCACAGTCAAAGCACAGTCTCACATGTCTGCTGTGAGTGATTACCTCCCTCAAAACTAGTTTTGGAGACCCCTGAGCTCTGTAGAGACGTCCTGGATCATGGAGGAAGAAATAGGAAGACTGTGACTGAATTTTTACTGCGCAATAAAGCGCCAAAATAGGCCCCTCCCACTCATAATACAACAGTGGGGAAGCTCAGTAAACTGATTTTATTCATAAACGACAGCCATGTGGAAAAAATAATGCCCATAAAGTTTTATCACCAAGTACCTCAGAGAAAAACGATTAACATGCCAGTAAACGTTTTAAATATAAAATTATGAAATGTTATTAAAAAGCCTGCTGCTAGTCGCTTTCACTGCAGTATAGGCTATAAGTTATATGTATACAGTATTTTCTTAGTGAAGTGCCATTCCCCAGAAATACCTCAGTGTAAACATACATACATATCAGCCTGATACCAGTCGTTACTACTGCATTTAAGGCTGCACTTACATTACATCGGTATTAGCAGTATTTTCTCAGTCAATTCCATTCCTTAGAAAATAATATACTGCAACATACCTCCTTGCAGGTGAACCCTGCCCGCTGTCCCCTGTTCTGAAGTTACCTCGCTCCTCAGAATGGCCGAGAACAGCAAATGGATCTTAGTTACGACCGCTAAGATCATACACAAACTCAGGTAGATTCTTCTTCTAATGCTGCCTGAGAAAAAACAACACACTCCGGTGCTGTTTAAAATAACAAACTTTTGATTGAAGAAATAAAAAACTAAGTTTAACAACCACAGTCCTCTCACACGTCCTATCTATTAGTTAGGTGCAAGAGAATGACTGGGTATGACGTAGAGGGGAGGAGCTATATAGCAGCTCTGCTTGGGTGATCCTCTTGCACTTCCTGTTAGGGAGGAGATATAATCCCATAAGTAATGGATGACCCGTGGACTGACTACACTTAACAGGAGAAATAATAAATAAACTTTTGATTGAAGCAAAAAAACAGCTACATTTCACCACTTCTCTCTTACTACCTGCATGTTTGTTGAGAGTTGCAAGAGAATGACTGGATATGGCAGTTGGGGGAGGAGCTATATAGACAGCTCTGCTGTGGGTGTCCTCTTGCAACTTCCTGTTGGGAATGAGAATATCCCACAAGTAATGGATGATCCGTGGACTGGATACACCTTACAAGAGAAAACAATACTTTAGCCCTATATATTTATTGTATGTTCTGTCTGAATCGTGATGACCCTTTAAGAACAGAACACTTTACCCAGAACGGACTTCCCACTTAACTGATTTTATTTTTACAATTAACCGTTCACCAATTTATCCCTTTAGTTTAGCACGACAGTTCTGATGAAGTTTTTTTTACTTGTACACAGAGAAGAACAACAGTATAAGCGCACTTACCTGTTCTTATGAAGATGAAGGCTGTATAGGCTCCAAATACTGCAGTATACGAGAACTGAAACGCTAAATGAAAAACTGGATTAATATGAGCTTGTAAGAAGATATAAAGGTGGGTGGTACATAGGGAGTGAGATCTATTTACATGAATTATCAAGAAGAAAGAATGTAACTCACCAGCAGAGAGAAAAATGCTGATGATCGTTCCTTGGCGGAATCGAAGCTGTTCAATAACGTGATGGAAATGAGCTGGAAAAAAAACCCATAGAACGTAGAGTCGTGACGTAGTATAAGTAAAAGAAAACAACAGCGGTAACAGATATAAGGTCTAAATTCACTATAATCAGATTCTCATCTGTAATTTGGACCCAAATTTGATGTCACCAAGTATTAAGTATTAAGGTGGCATTTTAGGATTTGCTACAAATGTGTAAACACACATCAGCATCGATAGGTAGATTAGATTTCAACATGGCGGTACCTGTGACTAGAGGGAGGCGGGGACTAACTCCAGTACTATCCTTATAAAATGTAGTTAGTATTTACCGTCCCTTTAATGATGATTAACTCTCTCATGAATGAGGGCAAGAACAAATTTTTATGAATTGCAAAAATAGTTGTGGTCAGTTTTCCCCAATATATTGGTCTCGCACGCAGGTTGTATTGAATCTAGAACCCTCCGTTTTTGTTCGTAAGGTCATTGGTTGTGAGCGCAAGCCCAGGACCCATTACTGTTCCGCAAAAAGCCATGCGAGGTACCGTGATACGGTTATGCCTATTCTTGTACTCAGGGGCAGTGGAAAAACAAAAAACATAATTTATGCTTACCTGATAAATTCCTTTCTCCTGTAGTGTGATCAGTCCACGGGTCATCATTACTTCTGGGATATTACTCCTCCCCAACAGGAAGTGCAAGAGGATTCACCCAGCAGAGCTGCCATATAGCTCCTCCCCTCTACGTCACTCCCAGTCATTCGACCAAGGACCAACGAGAAAGGAGAAGCCAAAGGGTGTAGTGGTGACTGGAGTATAATTTAAAAAATATTTACCTGCCTTAAAAAACAGGGCGGGCCGTGGACTGATCACACTACAGGAGAAAGGAATTTATCAGGTAAGCATAAATTATGTTTTCTCCTGTTAAGTGTGATCAGTCCACGGGTCATCATTACTTCTGGGATACCAATACCAAAGCAAAAGTACACAGATGACGGGAGGGATAGGCAGGCTCTTTATACAGACGGAACCACTGCCTGAAGGACCTTTCTCCCAAAAATAGCCTCCGAGGAAGCAAAAGTGTCAAATTTGTAAAATTTGGAAAAAGTATGAAGCGAAGACCAAGTTGCAGCCTTGCAAATCTGTTCAACAGAGGCCTCATTCTTAAAGGCCCAAGTGGAAGCCACAGCTCAAGTAGAATGAGCTGTAATTCTTTCAGGAGGCTGCTGTCCAGCAGTCTCATAAGCTAAACGTATTATGCTACGAAGCCAAAAAGAGAGAGAGGTAGCAGAAGCTTTTTGACCTCTCCTCTGACCAGAGTAAACGACAAACAGGGAAGACGTTTGTCGAAATTCTTTAGTTGCCTGTAAGTAAAATTTTAGGGCACGAACTACATCCAGATTGTGCAGAAGACGTTCCTTCTTCGAAGAAGGATTTGGGCACAAGGAAGGAACAACAATCTCTTGATTGATATTCCTGTTAGTGACTACCTTAGGTAAGAACCCAGGTTTAGTACGCAGAACTACCTTATCCGAATGAAAAATCAAATAAGGAGAATCACAATGTAAGGCTGATAACTCAGAGACTCTTCGAGCCGAGGAAATAGCCATTAAAAATAGAACTTTCCAAGATAACAACTTTATATCAATGGAATGAAGGGGTTCAAACGGAACGCCCTGTAAAACGTTAAGAACAAGGTTTAAACTCCATGGCGGAGCAACAGTTTTAAACACAGGCTTAATCCTGGCCAAAGCCTGACAAAAAGCCTGAACGTCTGGAACTTCTGACAGACGTTTGTGCAACAGAATGGACAGAGCTGAGATCTGTCCCTTTAAGGAACTAGCAGATAAACCCTTTTCTAAACCTTCTTGTAGAAAAGACAATATCCTAGGAATCCTAACCTTACTCCAAGAGTAACCTTTGGATTCGCACCAATATAGGTATTTACGCCATATCTTATGGTAAATCTTTCTGGTAACAGGCTTCCTAGCCTGTATTAAGGTATCAATAACTGACTCAGAAAACCACGTTTTGATAAAATCAAGCGTTCAATTTCCAAGCAGTCAGCTTCAGAGAAGTTAGATTTTGATGTTTGAAAGGACCCTGTATCAGAAGGTCCTGTTTCAGAGGTAGAGACCAAGGTGGACAGGATGACATGTCCACCAGGTCTGCATACCAAGTCCTGCGTGGCCATGCAGGTGCTATTAGAATAACTGATGCTCTCTCCTGCTTGATTCTGGCAATCAATCGAGGAAGCATCGGGAAGGGTGGAAACACATAAGCCATCCTGAAGGTCCAAGGTGCTGTCAAGGCATCTATCAGGACTGCTCCTGGATCCCTGGATCTGGACCCGTAACGAGGAAGCTTGGCGTTCTGTCGAGACGCCATGAGATCTATCTCTGGTTTGCCCCAATGACGAAGTATTTGGGCAAAGACCTCCGGATGAAGTTCCCACTCCCCCGGATGAAAAGTCTGACGACTTAAAAAATCCGCCTCCCAGTTCTCCACTCCCGGGATGTGGATTGCTGACAAGTGGCAAGAGTGAGACTCTGCCCAGCGAATTATCTTTGATACTTCCATCATAGCTAGGGAGCTTCTTGTCCCTCCCTGATGGTTGATGTAAGCTACAGTCGTGATGTTGTCCGACTGAAACCTGATGAACCCCCGAGTTGACAACTGGGGCCAAGCCAGGAGGGCATTGAGAACTGCTCTCAATTCCAGAATGTTTATTGGTAGGAGACTCTCCTCCTGATTCCATTGTCCCTGAGCCTTCAGAGAATTCCAGACGGCACCCCAAACTAGAAGGCTGGCGTCTGTTGTTACAATTGTCCAGTCTGGTCTGCTGAATGGCATCCCCCTGGACAGATGTGGCCGAGAAAGCCACCATAGAAGAGAATTTCTGGTCTCTTGATCCAGATTCAGAGAAGGGGACAAGTCTGAGTAATCCCCATTCCACTGACTTAGCATGCACAATTGCAGTGGTCTGAGGTGTAGGCGTGCAAAGGGTACTATGTCCATTGCTGCTACCATTAAGCCGATTACCTCCTTGCATTGAGCCACTGACGGGTGTTGAATGGAATGAAGGACGCGGCATGCACTTTGAAGTCTTGTTAACCTGTCTTCTGTCAGGTAAATCTTCATTTCTACAGAATCTATAAGAGTCCCCAAGAAGGGAACTCTTGTGAGTGGAAAGAGAGAACTTTTCTTTTCGTTCACCTTCCATCCATGCGACCTTAGAAATGCCAGTACTAACTCTGTATGAGACTTGGCAGTTTGAAAGCTTGAAGCTTGTATCAGAATGTCGTCTAGGTACGGAGCTACCGAAATTCCTCGCGGTCTTAGTACCGCCAGAAGAGCACCCAGAACCTTTGTGAAGATTCTTGGAGCTGTAGCCAATCCGAATGGAAGAGCTACAAACTGGTAATGCCTGTCTAGGAAGGCAAACCTTAGATACCGGTAATGATCTTTGTGAATCGGTATGTGAAGGTAAGCATCCTTTAAATCCACTGTGGTCATGTACTGACCCTTTTGGATCATGGGTAAAATTGTCCGAATAGTCTCCATTTTGAACGATGGAACTCTTAGGAATTTGTTTAGGATCTTTAAATCCAGGATTGGTCTGAAAGTTCCCTCTTTTTTGGGAACCACAAACAGATTTGAGTAAAACCCTTGTCCCTGTTCCGACCGTGGAACTGGATGGATTACTCCCATTAACAAAAGCTCTTGTACGCAGCGTAGAAACGCCTTTTTCTTTGTTTGGTTTGTTGACAACCTTGACAGATGAAATCTCTCTCTTGGAGGAGAGTATTTGAAGTCCAGAAGGTATCCCTGAGATATTATCTCTAGCGCCCAGGGATCCTGGACATCTCTTGCCCAAGCCTGGGCGAAGAGAGAAAGTCTGCCCCCCACTAGATCCGATCCCGGATCGGGGGCCCTCAATTCATGCTGTTTTAGGGGCAGCAGCAGGTTTCCTGGCCTGCTTGCCCTTGTTCCAGGACTGGTTAGGTCTCCAGCCTTGTCTGTAGCGAGCAACAGATCCTTCCTGTTTTGGAGCAGAGGAAGTTGATGCTGCTCCTGCTTTGAAATTCCGAAAGGAACGAAAATTAGACTGTCTAGCCTTAGGTTTGGCTCTGTCTTGAGGCAGGGCGTGGCCTTTACCTCCTGTAATGTCAGCGATAATTTCTTTCAAACCGGGCCCAAATAAGGTCTGCCCTTTGAAAGGTATATTAAGTAATTTAGACTTAGAAGTAACATCAGCTGACCAGGATTTTAGCCACAGTGCTCTGCGCGCCTGAATGGCGAATCCGGAATTCTTAGCCGTAAGTTTGGTTAAATGTACTACGGCCTCCGAAATGAATGAATTAGCTAGCTTAAGGACTCTAAGCTTGTCCGTAATCTCATCCAGAGTAGCTGAACTAATGGTCTCTTCCAGAGACTCAAACCAGAATGCCGCCGCAGCCGTGACCGGCGCAATGCATGCAAGGGGTTGCAATATAAAACCTTGTTGAACAAACATTTTCTTAAGGTAACCCTCTAACTTTTTATCCATTGGATCTGAAAAGGCACAGCTATCCTCCACCGGGATAGTGGTACGCTTAGCTAAAGTAGAAACTGCTCCCTCCACCTTAGGGACCGTTTGCCATAAGTCCCGTGTGGTGGTGTCTATTGGAAACATCTTTCTAAATATCGGAGGGGGTGAGAACGGCACACCGGGTCTATCCCACTCCTTAGTAATAATTTCAGTTAGTCTCTTAGGTATAGGAAAAACGTCAGTACTCGATGGTACCGCAAAATATTTATCTAACCTACACATTTTCTCTGGTATTGCAACTGTGTTACAATCATTCAGAGCCGCTAACACCTCCCCTAGTAATACACGGAGGTTTTCCAGCTTAAATTTAAAATTTGAAATATCTGAATCCAATCTGTTTGGATCAGAACCGTCAGCCGCAGAAACAGAATTTATGCTTACCTGATAAATTACTTTCTCCAACGGTGTGTCCGGTCCACGGCGTCATCCTTACTTGTGGGATATTCTCCTCCCCAACAGGAAATGGCAAAGAGCCCAGCAAAGCTGGTCACATGATCCCTCCTAGGCTCCGCCTTCCCCAGTCATTCGACCGACGTAAAGGAGGAATATGCATAGGAGAAATCATATGATACCGTGGTGACTGTAGTTAGAGAAAATAATTCATCAGATCTGATTAAAAAACCAGGGCGGGCCGTGGACCGGACACACCGTTGGAGAAAGTAATTTATCAGGTAAGCATAAATTCTGTTTTCTCCAACATAGGTGTGTCCGGTCCACGGCGTCATCCTTACTTGTGGGAACCAATACCAAAGCTTTAGGACACGGATGATGGGAGGGAGCAAATCAGGTCACCTAGATGGAAGGCACCACGGCTTGCAAAACCTTTCTCCCAAAAATAGCCTCAGAAGAAGCAAAAGTATCAAATTTGTAAAATTTGGTAAAAGTGTGCAGTGAAGACCAAGTCGCTGCCTTACATATCTGCTCAACAGAAGCCTCGTTCTTGAAGGCCCATGTGGAAGCCACGGCCCTAGTGGAGTGAGCTGTGATTCTTTCAGGAGGCTGCCGTCCGGCAGTCTCATAAGCCAATCGGATGATGCTTTTAAGCCAAAAAGAGAGAGAGGTAGAAGTTGCTTTTTGACCTCTCCTTTTACCAGAATAAACAACAAACAAGGAAGAAGTTTGTCTGAAATCCTTAGTAGCCTCTAAATAGAATTTTAGAGCACGAACAACATCCAAATTGTGTAACAAACGTTCCTTCTTTGAAACTGGATTCGGACACAAAGAAGGCACGACTATCTCCTGGTTAATATTTTTGTTAGAAACAACTTTCGGAAGAAAACCAGGTTTAGTACGCAAAACCACCTTATCTGCATGGAACACCAGATAAGGAGAACACTGCAGAGCAGATAACTCTGAAACTCTTCTAGCAGAAGAAATTGCAACCAAAAACAAAACTTTCCAAGATAATAACTTGATATCAACGGAATGTAGGGGTTCAAACGGAACCCCCTGAAGAACTGAAAGAACTAAATTGAGACTCCAAGGAGGAGTCAAAGGTTTGTAAACAGGCTTGATTCTAACCAGAGCCTGAACAAAAGCTTGAACATCTGGCACAGCCGCCAGCTTTTTGTGAAGTAAAACAGATAAAGCAGAAATCTGTCCCTTCAAAGAACTTGCAGATAATCCTTTCTCCAAACCTTCTTGAAGAAAGGATAGAATCTTAGGAATTTTTATCTTGTTCCATGGGAATCCTTTAGATTCACACCAACAGATATATTTTTTCCATATTTTATGGTAGATTTTTCTAGTTACAGGCTTTCTAGCCTGAACAAGAGTATCAATGACAGAATCTGAGAACCCTCGCTTTGATAAAATCAAGCGTTCAATCTCCAAGCAGTCAGTTGGAGTGAGGCCAGATTCGGATGTTCGAACGGACCTTGAACAAGAAGGTCCTGTCTCAAAGGTAGCTTCCATGGTGGAGCCGATGACATATTCACCAGATCTGCATACCAAGTCCTGCGTGGCCACGCAGGAGCTATCAAGATCACCGATACCCTCTCCTGTTTGATCCTGGCTACCAGCCTGGGAATGAGAGGAAACGGTGGGAACACATAAGCTAGGTTGAAAGTCCAAGGTGCTACTAGTGCATCCACTAGAGTCGCCTTGGGATCCCTGGATCTGGACCCGTAGCAAGGAACCTTGAAGTTCTGACGAGACGCCATCAGATCCATGTCTGGAATGCCTCACAATTGAATTATTTGGGCAAAGATTTCCGGATGGAGTTCCCACTCCCCCGGATGAAATGTCTGACGACTCAGAAAATCCGCTTCCCAATTTTCCACTCCTGGGATGTGGATTGCAGACAAGTGGCAGGAGTGAGTCTCCGCCCACTGAATTATTTTGGTCACTTCTTCCATCGCCAGGGAACTCCTTGTTCCCCCCTGATGGTTGATATACGCAACAGTCGTCATGTTGTCTGATTGAAACCGTATGAATTTGGCCTTTGCTAGCTGAGGCCAAGCCTTGAGAGCATTGAATATCGCTCTCAGTTCCAGAATATTTATCGGGAGAAGAGATTCTTCCCGAGACCAAAGACCCTGAGCTTTCAGGGGTTCCCAGACCGCGCCCCAGCCCACCAGACTGGCGTCGGTCGTGACAATGACCCACTCTGGTCTGCGGAAGCTCATCCCTTGTGACAGGTTGTCCAGGGACAGCCACCAACGGAGTGAATCTCTGGTCCTCTGATCTACTTGTATCGTCGGAAACAAGTCTGTATAATCCCCATTCCACTGACTGAGCATGCACAGTTGTAATGGTCTTAGATGAATTCGCGCAAAAGGAACTATGTCCATTGCCGCGACCATCAAACCTATTACTTCCATGCACTGCGCTATGGAAGGAAGAAGGACAGAATGAAGTACTTGACAAGAGCTTAGAAGTTTTGATTTTCTGGCCTCTGTCAGAAAAATCCTCATTTCTAAGGAGTCTATTATTGTTCCCAAGAAGGGAACTCTTGTTGACGGGGATAGAGAACTTTTTTCTACGTTCACTTTCCACCTGTGAGATCTGAGAAAGGCCAGGACAATGTCCGTATGAGCCTTTGCTTGTGGCAGAGACGACGCTTGAATCAGTATGTCGTCCAAGTAAGGTACTACTGCAATACCCCTTGGTCTTAGCACCGCTAGAAGGGACCCTAGTACCTTTGTGAAAATTCTTGGAGCAGTGGCTAATCCGAATGGAAGTGCCACAAACTGGTAATGCTTGTCCAGAAAGGCGAACCTTAGGAACCGATGATGTTCCTTGTGGATAGGAATATGTAGATACGCATCCTTTAAATCCACCGTGGTCATGAATTGACCTTCCTGGATGGTAGGAAGAATTGTCCGAATGGTTTCCATTTTGAACGATGGAACCCTGAGAAACTTGTTTAGGATCTTGAGATCTAAGATTGGTCTGAATGTTCCCTCTTTTTTGGGAACTATGAACAGATTGGAGTAGAATCCCATCCCTTGTTCTCCTAATGGAACAGGGTGAATCACTCCCATTTTTAACAGGTCTTCTACACAATGTAAGAATGCCTGTCTTTTTATGTGGTCTGAAGACAATTGAGACCTGTGGAACCTTCCCCTTGGGGGTAGCTCCTTGAATTCCAGAAGATAACCTTGGGAGACTATTTCTAGCGCCCAAGGATCCAGAACATCTCTTGCCCAAGCCTGAGCGAAGAGAGAAAGTCTGCCCCCCACCAGATCCGGTCCCGGATCGGGGGCCAACATCTCATGCTGTCTTGGTAGCAGTGGCAGGTTTCTTGGCCTGCTTACCTTTGTTCCAGCCTTGCATTGGCCTCCAGGCTGGCTTGGTTTGAGAAGTATTACCCTCTTGCTTAGAGGATGTAGAACTTGAGGCTGGTCCGTTTCTGCGAAAGGGACGAAAATTTGGTTTATTTTTAGCCTTAAAAGACCTATCCTGAGGAAGGGCGTGGCCCTTTCCCCCAGTGATATCTGAAATAATCTCTTTCAAGTCAGGGCCAAACAGCGTTTTCCCCTTGAAAGGTATGTTAAGCAATTTGTTCTTGGAGGACGCATCCGCTGACCAAGACTTTAGCCAAAGCGCTCTGCGCGCCACAATAACAAACCCTGAATTTTTCGCCGCTAATCTAGCTAATTGCAAAGTGGCGTCTAAAGTAAAAGAGTTAGCCAATTTAAGAGCGTGAACTCTGTCCATAATCTCCTCATAAGAAGATTCCTTATCGAGCGACTTTTCTAGCTCACCGAACCGGAAACACGCTGCTGTAGTGACAGGAACAATGCATGAAATTGGTTGTAGAAGGTAACCTTGCTGAACAAACATCTTTTTAAGCAAACCCTCTAATTTTTTATCCATAGGATCTTTGAAAGCACAACTATCTTCTATAGGGATAGTAGTGCGTTTGTTTAGAGTAGAAACCGCCCCCTCGACCTTGGGGACTGTCTGCCATAAGTCCTTTCTGGGGTCGACCATAGGAAACAATTTCTTAAATATAGGGGGAGGGACAAAAGGTATGCCGGGCCTTTCCCATTCTTTGTTTACAATGTCCGCCACCCGCTTGGGTATAGGAAAAGCTTCGGGGGGCACCGGGACCTCTAGGAACTTGTCCATCTTACATAATTTCTCTGGAATGACCAAATTGTCACAATCATCCAGAGTAGACAACACCTCCTTAAGCAGAGCGCGGAGATGTTCCAATTTAAATTTGAATGTAATAACATCAGGTTCAGCTTGTTGAGAAATTTTCCCTGAATCTGAAATTTCTCCCTCAGACAAAACCTCCCTGGCCCCTTCAGACTGGTGTAGGGGCATGTCAGAACCATTATCATCAGCGTCCTCCTGCTCTTCAGTATTTTCTAAAACAGAGCAGCCGCGCTTTCGCTGATAAGTGGGCATTTTGGCTAAAATGTTTTTGATAGAATTATCCATTACAGCCGTTAATTGTTGCATAGTAAGGAGTATTGGCGCACTAGATGTACTAGGGGCCTCCTGTGTGGGCAAGACTGGCGTAGACGAAGGAGGGGATGATGCAGTACCATGCTTACTCCCCTCACTTGAGGAATCATCTTGGGCATCATTTTCTCTAAATTGTTTGTCACATACATCACATCTATTTAAATGAGAAGGAACCTTGGCTTCCTCACATACAGAACATAGTCTATCTGATAGTTCAGACATGTTAAACAGGCATAAACTTGATAACAAAGCACAAAAAATGTTTTAAAATAAAACCGTTACTGTCTCTTTAAATTTTAAACTGAACACACTTTATTACTGAATATGCGAAAAAGTATGAAGGAATTGTTCAAAATTCACCAAAATTTCACCACAGTGTCTTAAAGCCTTAAAAGTATTGCACACCAAATTTGAAAGCTTTAACTCTTAAAATAACGGAACCGGAGCCGTTTTTATATTTAACCCCTATACAGTCCCTGGTATCTGCTTTGCTGAGACCCAACCAAGCCCAGAGGGGAATACGATACCAAATGACGCCTTCAGTAAGCTTTTTCTGTGTATCTGAGCTCCTCACACATGCATCTGCATGCCTTGCTTCCCAAAAACAACTGCGCATTAGTGGCGCGAAAATGAGGCTCTGCCTATGATTAGAGAAGGCCCCCAGTGAAAAAGGTGTCCAATACAGTGCCTGACGTTTTTTTTAACATAATTCCCAAGAATAAAATAACTCCTCAAAGCTATAAACTATTAAAAATGCTTATAAATTAATCGTTTTAGCCCAGAAAAATGTCTACCAGTCTTTAAAGCCCTTGTGAAGCCCTTTATTCTTATTAATAAAAATGGCTTACCGGATCCCATAGGGAAAATGACAGCTTCCAGCATTACCAAGTCTTGTTAGAAATGTGTCATACCTCAAGCAGCCAAAGTCTGCTCACTGTTTCCCCCAACTGAAGTTAATTCCTCTCAACAGTCCTGTGTGGAAACAGCCATCGATTTTAGTAACGGTTGCTAAAATCATTTTCCTCTTACAAACAGAAATCTTCATCTCTTTTCTGTTTCAGAGTAAATAGTACATACCAGCACTATTTTAAAATAAACTCTTGATAGAAGAATAAAAACTACATTTAAACACCAAAAAAACTCTGAGCCATCTCCGTGGAGATGTTGCCTGTGCAACGGCAAAGAGAATGACTGGGGAAGGCGGAGCCTAGGAGGGATCATGTGACCAGCTTTGCTGGGCTCTTTGCCATTTCCTGTTGGGGAGGAGAATATCCCACAAGTAAGGATGACGCCGTGGACCGGACACACCTATGTTGGAGAAAAGAAGCTCTCCGTCCTCATGTTCTGCAAGTTGTGACGCAGTATCTGACATGGCCCTAGCATTATCAGCGCACTCTGTTCTCACCCCAGAGTGATCACGCTTGCCTCTTAGTTCTGGTAATTTAGCCAAAACTTCAGTCATAACAGTAGCCATATCCTGTAATGTTATTTGTAATGGCCGCCCAGATGTACTGGGCGCCACAATATCACGCACCTCCCGAGCGGGAGATGTAGGTACTGACACGTGAGGCGAGTTAGTCGGCATAACTCTCCCCTCGCTGTTTGGTGAAATGTGTTCAATTTGTACAGATTGACTTTTATTTAAAGTAGCATCAATACAGTTAGTACATAAATTTCTATTGGGCTCCACTTTGGCATTAGCACATATAGCACAGATATCTTCCTCTGAATCAGACATGTTTAACCACTAGCAAATAAACTTGCAACTTGGAAATACTATTCAAGTAAAATACTATGATATGAAAACGTACTGTGCCTATAAGAAGCACAGAAAGAGTTATGACAGTTGAAAATTAATAAACTGAAAAGGTTATAGCATCAATCTTTGTAAAAAACACAATTTTAGCAAAGGTTTGTTCCCATTAGCAAAGGATAACTAACCCTGATAGCAGAAAAAAAGTTACAGAATAAACGTTTTTTATCACAGTCAACTACAATCTCACAGCTCTGCTGTGAGTGATTACCTCCCTCAAAACAAGTTTTGAAGACCCCTGAGTTCTGTAGAGATGAACCGGATCATGCAGGAAATACAATGAGCTTCTGACTGAATTTTTTGATGCGTAGCAAAAGCGCCAAAAAAGGCCCCTCCCCCTCACACACAACAGTGAGAGAGATCAGTAAACTGTCAGAAATTAGATCAAGCAACTGCCAAGTGGAAAAATAGTGCCCAAACATTTTATTCACCCAGTACCTCAGAAAATGAAAACGATTTTACATTCCAGCAAAAAACGTTTAACATAAATTAAGAGTTATTAAAAAGCCTGTTGCTAGTCCCTGCAAAATAGGCTAAAGTCTTATGTACACAGCGCAATTCCAGTGAAGTACCATTCCCCAGAATACTGAAGTGTAAAATATACATACATGACAGCCTGATACCAGATGTTGCTACTGCATTTAAGGCTGAGTTTACATTATATCGGTATGGCAGGATTTTCTCATCAATTCCATTGTCAGAAAATAATAAGCTGCTACATACCTCTTTGCAGATTAATCTGCCCGCTGTCCCCTGATCTGAAGTTTACCTCTCCTCAGATGGCCGAGAAACAGCAATATGATCTTAACTACTCCGGCTAAAATCATAGTAAAAACTCAGGTAGATTCTTCTTCAAATTCTACCAGAGAAGGAATAACACACTCCGGTGCTATTATAAAATAACAAACTTTTGATTGAAGGTATAAAACTAAGTATAATCACCATAGTCCTCTCACACATCCTATCTAGTCGTTGGGTGCAAGAGAATGACTGGGAGTGACGTAGAGGGGAGGAGCTATATGGCAGCTCTGCTGGGGTGAATCCTCTGCACTTCCTGTTGGGGAGGAGTAATATCCCAGAAGTAATGATGACCCGTGGACTGATCACACTTAACGGAGAAAAATGGTTTATGCACTAAATAAAATACATATGTATATTGTTCTAAAACATAAAATAAACTCAAACAAACGTGTTAAGCTTGCGCCTTACCAATTCCAAAGAAGAGAGGACAAGTGAAGATGGCTGGATCCAGGCCTGTGCATGGCACTAACATGGGCAGCATACATGCACGGAACACCAGCTCTTCAGTTAGCGGAGCAATCACCTGGTTACGCAACCAGCGCATATCCGTGACGCAAAGTAGCCAATACTGTGGGTCTGTAGGTAAAGAAAAACTTGATCGTGTTTATAAAAAACATAAATTTATATCTTACCTGATACATTTATTTCCTTCATGGTGGCAAGAGTCCACGACCTGTTACATATAGGATATGCATTCCTACCAGGAGGAGGCAAAGTTTCCCAATCACCAAAAAGCCTATTAAACCCCTCCCACCTCACTCATACCTTACTTTAATGTATAAATAAAAAACAACCTTAAACGGGTGAAGGCTAATGGACTCTCACCACCATGAAATAAATTTATCAGGTAAGATATAAATTGTGTTTTTTCTTTCATATAGGTGGAGAGAGTCCATGACCTGTTACATATGGGATCTTATACCCAAGCTATGGAAGTCCACGAGTAACAATAAAGGGAGGGATTAAAATAAAAACAGTTTTTTACACTGAGAAATGAAATCCATAACCCAAAAAAAATATGTTTTTTATGACAAACTCAAAAAATAGGCATTATTATCAAACTAATATGGATTTTGATGGGGTATAGCACCAAGGACGAGCACCTATAGCTCTGAACAGTGGGCTAACTAGCTAGCTTGGAAAATAAATGTGTTCAGAGCGCCTCAAATGGGCTAGGTGTTGTACAATGTGTAGACTGTGTATTTAGAAATATTTTAATTGTAAATCTAGTACTTTACACAAGAATAAAACATGCCACGGTGGGTACAGTGGTAATAAATGACAATAAAAACAATAAGATGTGGATCCACTCTTGTACAAATTGAATATTGAATATATCTATATAAAAACACTGAATAATAAAATGATGCAGAGGCAATAATAATAGTAGCCCCAATAAAAATATGAGAAAGTTAAAATTCCAAACAATGTCTGAAAGAAATCAATCCAATGTGTGGATTAAAAAATACAGTAAATCAAATGTATGGATTGCCGATATCGACTAGGAGGAGGATACCGTAAGAAATATTGTGTACCAGTGTTGGTGGTGATAATGTGTATAAAAAAGGGAGTGAAAAATTATCCTTAGTGATTGCAAATATAAAGAAAACAGACAGTGTCAACTTGCTTATTTAAAAGTGAAAAAAATGACGTGAAAAATTGAAAAAAATTACAAAGGAAAAAATGAAAAAATGAAAAAATGCTGCTCAAAAAATGAAAGAGTACAAAGTCAGTGATTAAAAAAAAAAAAAAAAAAGCCCAAGGTGTGACATATGGAGCCCAAGGTGTGACAACTGATCTAGTAGAATGAGCTATAATTCTCTGTGGCGGAGGCTGACCCGTCTCCATATAAGCTTTGTGAATCAAAAAGTTTTAACCAAGAGGCTAAAGAAATAGCAGCGGCTTTCTGGCCTTTCTTAGGACCAGAAAATAGAACAAACAAACAGACTAGAAGTCTGTCTGAAAATCTAAGTAGCATCAACATAATATTTCAAAGCTCTAACAACATCCTAAAAATGTAAAGATCTTTCAGAAGCATTTTTCGGATCAGGATACAAGGAGGGAACAGCAATTTCCCTATTAATGTTGTGTGAGGAAATAACTTTAGGTAAAAATTTAAACGTGGTGCGCTAAACAGTTTTTACAAGAAAGGTGAGAAAGATTTTGGTGCGCAAATCTTACCCCTGCATAAACACTGTATTTCGGGAACAGAGTAGCGCTAAACAGTTTTACCTTGATGGAATATCAGATAAGGAGACTCACAAGAGAGAGCAGACAATTCAGAAACTCTTCTAGCAGAAGAGAAGGCCAAAAGAAACTAACTTTCCATGAAAGTAGTTTTAAAGGGCATGAACACTGAATCTATCTGGAAACCTAAAAAGGTGACTTTAGTCTGAGGAATCAAGGAACTCTTTGGTAAATTGATCCTCCAACCATGTCTTTAAAGAAACAACAATAGTTGTTCTGTGTGAAATTCTGCTAAATGAGAAGATTGAGCTAGTACCAAGATATCATCCAGGTAAGAAAATACTGCAATACCCTTAACTCTGATTACAGATAAAAGAGCATTTAGAACCTTGGTAAATAAGTTTGGAGTTGTAGCCAGACCAAATGAAAGAGCAACAAACTGATAATGCTTTTCCAGAAAAGAAAACCTGAGAAACTGGTAATATTCTAAGTGAATTGGGATGTTAAGGTAAGCATCCTGTAAATCTATTGTGGACATAAAGTGAACTTGCTGAATAAAAGGCAGAATAGTCTTGATAGTTTCCATTTTAAAAGTTGGAACTCTTAGAAATTTGCTTAGAGTTTTCAGATCCAGAATCGGTCTGAAAGTGTCTTCCTTCTTTGGTACAGTGAATAAATTTGAATAAAATTCCATCCCCTGTTCCTGTAAAAGAACTGGAATAATTACACCCATATTTTCCAGATTTGAGACAGATTGAGGAAAAGCTTGAGCTTTTATTGGACGTTTTGGAATATGGGTTAGAAAATGTTTTCCTGTTGGAGGTCTTATTTTGAATCCCATTCCATATCCCTGAGAAAACATAATTTATGCTTACCTGATAAATTCCTTTCTCCTGTAGTGTAGTCAGTCCACGGGTCATCCATTACTTATGGGATTATAACTCCTCCCTAACAGGAAGTGCAAGAGGATCACCCAAGCAGAGCTGCTATATAGCTCCTCCCCTCTACGTCATACCCAGTCATTCGACTGAAAACCAAACGAGAAAGGAGAAACTATAGGGTGCAGTGGTGACGGGAGTATAATTTAAAATTTAGACCTGCCATAAAAAACAGGGCGGGCCGTGGACTGACTACTCTACAGGAGAAAGGAATTTATCAGGTAAGCATAAATTATGTTTTCTCCTGTTAAGTGTAGTCAGTCCACGGGTCATCCATTACTTATGGGATACCAATACCAAAGCTAAAAGTACACGGATGACGGGAGGGACAGGCAGGCTCTTTACATGGAAGGAACCACTGCCTGAAGAACCTTTCTCCCAAAAACAGCCTCCGAAGAAGCAAAAGTGTCAAATTTGTAAAATTTGGAAAAAGTGTGAAGTGAAGACCAAGTCGCAGCCTTGCAAATCTGTTCAACAGAGGCCTCATTCTTAAAGGCCCAAGTGGAAGCCACAGCTCTAGTAGAATGAGCTGTAATTCTTTCAGGAGGCTGCTGTCCAGCAGTCTCATAGGCTAAACGTATTATGCTACGAAGCCAAAAGGAGAGAGAGGTGGCCGAAGCCTTTTGACCACTCCTCTGTCCAGAATACACGACAAACAGGGAAGAAGTTTGTCGAAAATCTTTAGTTGTCTGTAAATAAAATTTCAGGGCACGGACAACGTCCAGATTGTGCAGAAGACGTTCCTTCTTTGAAGAAGGGTTGGGGCACAATGATGGAACAACAATCTCTTGATTGATATTCCTGTTGGAAAAATCAGATAAGGAGAATCACAATGTAAGGCAGATAACTCAGAGACTCTTCGAGCCGAGGAAATAGCCATTAAAAACAGAACTTTCCAAGATAACAGCTTGATATCAATGGAATGAAGGGGTTCAAACGGAACACCCTGTAAAACGTTAAGAACTAAGTTTAAACTCCATGGTGGAGCAACCGTTTTAAAACACAGGCTTAATCCTGGCCAAAGCCTGACAAAAAGCCTGAACGTCTGGAACTTCTGACAGACGTTTGTGTAGAAGGATGGACAAAGCTGAGATTTGTCCCTTTAACGAACTAGCGGATAAACCCTTTTCTAAACCTTCTTGTAGAAAGGATAATATCCTAGGAATCCTAACCTTACTCCATGAGTAACTCTTGGATTCGCACCAATGCAAGTATTTGCGCCATATTTTATGGTAAATTTTCCTGGTAACAGGCTTCCTAGCCTGTATCAAGGTATCAATCACTGACTCCGAAAATCCACGCTTTGATAGAATTAAGCGTTCAATCTCCATGCAGTCAGCCTCAGAGAAATTAGATTTGGATGCTTGAAGGGACCCTGCACCAGAAGGTCCTGTCTCAGAGGTAGAGACCATGGTGGACAGGACGACATGTCCACTAGGTCTGCATACCAGGTCCTGCGTGGCCACGCAGGCGCTATTAGAATCACCGATGCTCTCTCCTGTCTGATCCTGGCAATCAATCGAGGAAGCATCGGGAAGGGTGGAAACACATAAGCCATGTTGAAGGCCCAAGGTGCTGTCAGAGCATCTATCAGAATCGCTCCCGGGTCTCTGGACCTGGATCCGTAATAAGGAAGTCTGGCGTTCTGGCGAGACGCCATGAGATCGAGATCTGGTCTGCCCCAACGTCGAAGAAGTTGGGCAAAGACCTCCGGATGAAGTTCCCACTCCCCCGGATGAAAAGTCTGGCGACTTAGATAATCCGCTTCCCAGTTCTCCACTCCTGGGATGTGGATCGCTGATAGGTGGCAAGAGTGAGACTCTGCCCAGTGCATTATCTTTGATACTTCCATCATTGCTAGGGAACTCCTTGTCCCTCCCTGATGGTTGATGTAAGCCACAGTCGTGATGTTGTCCGACTGAAACCTGATGAACCTCAGAGTTGCTAACTGAGGCCAAGCCAGAAGGGCATTGAAAACTGATCTTAATTCCAGAATATTTATGGGAAGGAGACTCTCCTCCTGAGTCCAAGATCCCTGAGTCTTCAGGGAATTCCAGACAGCGCCCCAACCTATCAGGCTGGCGTCTGTTGTTACAATTGTCCAATCTGGCCTGCTGAAAGGCATCCCCTTGGAAAGATGTGGCCGAGAGAGCCACCATAGAAGAGAATTTCTGGTCTCTTGATCCAGATTCAGCATAGGGGACAAATCTGAGTAGTCCCCATTCCACTGACTTAGCATGCACAATTGCAGTGGTCTGAGATGCAGGCGTGCAAAGGGAACTATGTCCATTGCCGCTACCATTAAGCCAATTACCTCCATGCATTGAGCCACTGACGGGCGTGGAATGGAATGAAGGACCAGGCAAGCATTTAGAAGTTTTGTTAACCTGACCTCTGTCAGATAAATCTTCATTTCTACAGAATCTATAAGAGTCCCTAAGAAGGGAACTCTTGTGAGTGGCAATAGAGAACTCTTTTCCTCGTTCACTTTCCACCCATGTGACCTTAGAAATGCCAGTACTAACTCTGTATGAGACTTGGCAGTTTGGAAACTTGACGCTTGTATCAGAATGTCGTCTAGGTACGGAGCTACCGATATTCCTCGCGGTCTTAGCACCGCCAGAAGAGACCCCAGAACCTTTGTGAAGATTCTTGGAGCAGTAGCTAACCCGAAGGGAAGAGCTACAAACTGGTAGTGCCTGTCTAGGAAGGCAAACCTTAGGTACCGGTAATGATCTTTGTGAATCGGTATGTGAAGGTAGGCATCCTTTAAATCCACTGTGGTCATGTACTGACCCTTTTGGATCATGGGTAAGATTGTCCGAATAGTTTCCATTTTGAACGATGGAACTCTTAGGAATTTGTTTAGGATCTTTAAATCCAAGATTGGTCTGAAGGTTCCTTCTTTCTTGGGAACCACAAACAGATTTGAGTAAAACCCCTGTCCGTGTTCCGACCGCGAAACCGGGTGGATCACTCCCATTAGCAAAAGATCTTGTACACAGCGTAGAAACGCCTCTTTCTTTATCTGGTTTGTTGACAACCTTGAAAGATGAAATCTCCCTTTTGGAGGAGAAGCTTTGAAGTCCAGAAGATATCCCTGAGATATGATCTCTAACGCGCAGGGATCCTGGACATCTCTTGCCCAAGCCTGGGCGAAGAGAGAAAGTCTGCCCCCTACTAGATCCGTTTCCGGATTGGGGGCCCTCACTTCATGCTGTCTTAGGGGCAGCAGCAGGTTTTCTGGCCTGCTTGCCCTTGTTCCAGGTCTGGTTAGGTTTCCAGCCCTGTCTGTAGCGAGCAACAGTTCCTTCCTGTTTTGGAGCGGAGGAAGTTGATGCTGCTCCTGCCTTGAAGTTACGAAAGGCACGAAAATTAGACTGTCTAGCCCTTGGTTTGGCTCTGTCTTGAGGCAGGGCATGGCCCTTACCTCCAGTAATGTCAGCGATAATTTCTTTCAAACCAGGCCCAAATAATGTCTGCCCTTTGAAAGGTATGTTAAGCAATTTAGATTTAGAAGTCACATCGGCTGACCAGGATTTTAGCCACAGCGCTCTGCGCGCCTGAATGGCGAATCCGGAATTCTTAGCCGTAAGTTTAGTTAGATGTACTACGGCATCAGAAATAAAAGAATTAGCTAGCTTAAGGGTTTTAAGCTTGTTTGCAATCTCATCCAATGGAGCTGATTCAAGGGTCTCTTCCAGAGACTCAAACCAGAATGCCGCTGCCGCCGCCGCCGTGACCGGCGCAATGCATGCAAGGGGTTGCAATATAAAACCTTGTTGAACAAACATTTTCTTAAGGTAACCCTCTAACTTTTTATCCATTGGATCTGAAAAAGCACAGCTATCCTCCACCGGGATAGTGGTACGCTTAGCTAAAGTAGAAACTGCTCCCTCCACCTTAGGGACCGTCTGCCATAAGTCCCGTGTGGTGGCGTCTATTGGAAACATTTTTCTGAATATAGGAGGGGGTGAGAAAGGCACACCGGGTCTATCCCACTCCTTGTTAACAATTTCAATAAGTCTTTTAGGTATAGGAAAAACGTCAGTACACGTTGGTACCGCAAAATATTTATCCAACCTACATATTTTCTCTGGGATTGCAACCGTGTTACAATCATTCAGAGCCGCCAACACCTCCCCTAGTAACACACGGAGGTTCTCAAGTTTAAATTTGAAATTTGAAATGTCTGAATCCAGTTTATTTGGATCAGACCCGTCACCCACAGAATGAAGCTCTCCGTCTTCATGTTCTGCAAATTGTGACGCAGTATCTGACATGGCTCTAGTATCATCAGCGCACTCTGTTCTCACCCCAGAGTGGTCTTGTTTACCCCTGAGTTCTGGCAATTTAGATAAAACCTCAGTCATAACATTAGCCATGTCTTGCAAAGTGATTTGTAATGGCCGCCCTGATGTACTTGGCGTTACAATATCACGCACCTCCTGAGCGGGAGATGCAGGTACTGACACGTGAGGTAAGTTAGTCGGCATAACTTCCCCCTCGTTGTCTGGTGAATTTCTATTAACATGTACAGATTGACTTTTATTTAAAGTAGCATCAATGCAATTAGTACATAAACTTCTATTGGGCTCCACATTGGCCTTTGAACATATTGCACAAAGAGATTCCTCATTGTCAGACATGTTTAACAAACTAGCAATTAGCCTAGCAAGCTTGGAAAATACTTTTCAAATAAATTTACAAGCAATATAAAAAACGTTACTGTGCCTTTAAGAAGCACACAAAAAACTGTCACAGTTGAAATAACAATGAACCGGATTAGTTATAGAAACCAAATTTTCACAGTAAATGCATTAATCTAGCCAAGGATTGCACCCATTAGCAAATGGATTATTAACCCCTTAATACCAAAAAAACGGATAATAAAATATATAAAGTTTTTATCACAGTCAAAGCACAATCTCACAGGTCTGCTGTGAGTGATTACCTCCCTCAAACTAGCTTTGGAGACCCTTGAGCTCTGTAGAGACGTCCTGGATCATGCAGAGAGAATAAGGAAGGCTGTGACTGAATTTTTGATGCGTAGTAAAACCGCCAAAATAGGCCCCTCCCACTCATAATACAACAGTTGGGAAGCTCAGTAAACTGATTTTATTCAAAATAAACGAAAGCCAAGTGGAAAATAATGCCCATAAAATTTTTCACCAAGTACCTCAGAGAAAAAAACGATTAACCTGCCAGTAAACGTTTTAATATGAATATATGAAATTATATTAAAAGCCTGTTGCTAGTCGCTCTCACTGCAGAAAGGCTATAAGTTATATGTATACAGTATTTTCTTAGTGAAGTGCCATTCCCCAGAAATACCTCAGTGCCAACATACATACATACATAACAGCCTGATACCAGTTGCTACTACTGCATTTAAGGTTGTACTTACATTATATCGGTATTAGCAGTATTTTCTCAGTCAATTCCATTCCTTAAAAAATAATATACTGCAACATACCTCTTTGCAGGTGAACCCTGCCCGCTGTCCCCTGTTCTGAAGTTACCTCAATCCTCAGAATGGCCGAGAACAGCAAATGGATCTTAGTTACGTCCGCTAAGATCATATACAAACTCAGGTAGATTCTTCTTCTAAAACTGCCTGAGAAAAAACAACACACTCCGGTGCCGTTTAAAACAACAAACTTTTGATTGAAGAAATAAAAACTAAATTTAATAACCACACTCCTCTCACACATCCTATCTATTAGTTAGGTGCAAGAGAATGACTGGGTATGACGTAGAGGGGAGGAGCTATATAGCAGCTCTGCTTGGGTGATCCTCTTGCACTTCCTGTTAGGGAGGAGTTATAATCCCATAAGTAATGGATGACCCGTGGACTGACTACACTTAACAGGAGAAATAATGTTTTGGATCCAGGGTTTTTGTACAGATTGTAAGCAAGCTTTCTGAAACAGGTTTACTCTGCCCCCTACCAGTAATACTGGGTTGAGGGCCATACCTTCATGCAGTCTTAGAGGCTGGATTAGATTTCTTAATCAGTTTGGATTTATTCCAATTTGAAGTGGGTCCCCAGACTGAACCATAGGGTTTAAGCAAAGAGTCAGCTTTCTGTTCTCTATTTTGACGAAAGGAAAAAAACGATTAGGAGCTTTAAATTTTCTTTTTGACTTTTTGTCTTCAGGACGAAAAGCTCCTTTGCCTCCAGTAATAGTAGAAATAATAGAATCCAGTTGAGACCCAAACAATTTATTTCCTTGGAAAGAAAGATAATCTAGTTTTAGACACCATGTGAGCATTCCAGGATTTAAGCCATAAGGCTCTTCTAGTAATAATAAATAGAGACATGCTTTTGATGTTAATTTTCATAATATCAAATACTGCATCGCAAATAAAATTGTTTGCATTTTCAAGTAAATTCAATAGATAAGAATATTCAGTGTCAGTGGATAACTGCTGTGCAAGACTGGTTAGACAGTAAGTAGAAGAAGCAGCCACGCCAGCAATATATATAGCTGGTCTAAGTATATAGCCAGTATGTAGAAATGCCTTTCTTGTATAAGATTCAAGTTTTCTGTCTAAAGGGTCTTTAAAAGAAGTCTTATAGAGGAATAGTAGTACGTTTAGCCAGAGTGGAAATGGCCCCATCGACTTTGGGAACCGTTTCCCATAACTCTTGTAGAAGGATTAAAAGAGAGACCTGGTTTAAACCATTCCTTAGCAATCATATCAGAGACAGCATCAGGCATAGGGAAAATCTCAGGGAGATTGACAACAGTTTTATATACTGAATGTAAACGATTACAGGGTTTATCATTAGAAAGTTTAGATTCTTCAATCCCTAAAGTGACTAAGACTTCCTTCAAAAGAGAATTTATTTTTAAATAAAGGGAGGAATTATCAGGTTCAGATAAGGGAACCTCATGTTAGAGGAATCCTCATCCTTCAAAGATACTTTAATATTTTGATTATTTGAAGGCAGTAGTGCAGGCAGGGCCTTCATGATGGCGTTAGTATTTTTTTCATTGCTGGAGGTACGCCATCTGCATCTACCTGTAAGGACGAGACAGTAGATGCATCAGTACACATAGAAAAATCATTAGATTGATCGGCATGTAATACAAATTCTAAACATGAGTAACATAAATCAGCTGAAGAAGCTACTTCAGTTGTTTTACAATAAGCACACTTAGGCGTAGATTTGGAGTTTGGCGGTAGCCGTGAAAACCAGCGTTAGAGGCTCCTAACGCTGGTTTTAGGCTACCGCCGGTATTTGGAGTCAGTCAAAATAGGGTCTAACGCTCACTTTTCAGCCGCGACTTTTCCATACCGCAGATCCCCTTACGTAAATTGCGTATCCTATCTTTTCAATGGGATTTTTCTAACTCCGGTAGTTAGAGTCGTGTCTGAAGTGAGCGTTAGAAATCTAACGACAAAACTCCAGCCGCAGAAAAAAGTCAGTAGTTAAGAGCTTTTTGGGCTAACGCCGGTTCATAAAGCTCTTAACTACTGTACTCTAAAGTACACTAACACCCATAAACTACCTATGTACCCCTAAACCGAGGTCCCCCCACATCGCCGCCACTCGATTAAAATTTTTTAACCCCTAATCTGCCGACCGCCACCTACGTTATCCTTATGTACCCCTAATCTGCTGCCCCTAACACCGCCGACCCCTGTATTATATTTATTAACCCCTAACCTGCCCCCCACAACGTCGCCGCCAGCTACCTACAATAATTAACCCCTAATCTGCCGACCGCAAAGCGCCGCCACCTACATTATAGCTATGTAACCCTAATCTGCTGCCCCTAACACCGCCGAC
Source organism: Bombina bombina (assembly GCF_027579735.1). Classification (NCBI taxonomy): domain Eukaryota; kingdom Metazoa; phylum Chordata; class Amphibia; order Anura; family Bombinatoridae; genus Bombina; species Bombina bombina. Next base: position 25,723,862 of record NC_069505.1, read on the forward strand.
CCCTGTATTATATTTATTAACCCCTAATCTGCCCCCCTCAACGTCGCCTCCACCTGCCTACACTTATTAACCCCTAATCTGCCGACCGGACCACACTGCTACTATAATAAAGTTATTAACCCCTAATCCGCCTCACTAACCCTATAATAAATAGTATTAACCCCTAATCTGCCCTCCCTAACATCGCCGACACCTAACTTCAATTATTAACCCCTAATCTGCCGACCGGAGCTCACCGCTATTCTAATAAATGTATTAACCCCTAAAGCTAAGTCTAACCCTAACACTAACACCCCCCTAAGTTAAATATAATTTTATTCTAACGAAATTAATTAACTCTTATTAAATAAATTATTCCTATTTAAAGCTAAATACTTACCTGTAAAATAAATTCTAATATAGCTACAATATAAATTATAATTACATTGTAGCTATTTTAGGATTAATATTTATTTTACAGGCAACTTTGTAATTATTTTAACCAGGTACAATAGCTATTAAAAAAATGCCCTACCCTATTCTAAATTACTAAAGTTCAAAGCTCTTTTACCTTACCAGCCCTGAACAGGGCCCTTTGCGGGGCATGCCCCAAGAAGTTCAGCTCTTTTGCCTGTAAAAAAAAAAACATACAATACCCCCCCCCCCCAACATTACAACCCACCACCCACATACCCCTAATCTAACCCAAACCCCCCTTAAATAAACCTAACACTAAGCCCCTGAAGATCATCCTACCTTGTCTTCACCTCACCAGGTATCACCGATCCGTCCTGGCTCCAAAGTCTTCATCCTATCCGGGAAGAAGAGGCGATCCGGACCGGCAACCATCTTGATCCAAGCGGCATCTTCTATCTTCATCCGATGACGACCGGCTCCATCCTGAAGACCTCCACCGCGGACCCATCTTCTTCCGGCGACGTCCAACTGAAGAATGACGGTTCCTTTAAGGGACGTCATCCAAGATGGCGTCCCTCGAATTCCGATTGGCTGATAGGATTCTATCAGCCAATCGGAATTAAGGTAGGAATATTCTGATTGGCTGATGGAATCAGCCAATCAGAATCAAGTTCAATCCGATTGGCTGATCCAATCAGCCAATCAGATTGAGCTCGCATTCTATTGGCTGTTCCGATCAGCCAATAGAATGCAAGCTCAATCTGATTGGCTGATTGGATCAGCCAATCGGATTGAACTTGATTCTGATTGGCTGATTCCATCAGCCAATCAGAATATTCCTACCTTAATTCCGATTGGCTGATAGAATCCTATCAGCCAATCGGAATTCGAGGGACGCCATCTTGGATGACGACCCTTAAAGGAACCGTTATTCTTCAGTTGGACGTCGCCGGAAGAAGATGGGTCCGCGGTGGAGGTCTTCAGAATGGAGCCGGTCGTCATCGGATGAAGATAGAAGATGCCGCTTGGATCAAGATGGTTGCCGGTCCGGATCGCCTCTTCTTCCCGGATAGGATGAAGACTTTGGAGCCTCTTCTGGACCTCTTCAGCCACCGGATGATGGATCGCCAGCCCCCGCTTGGGTTGGATGAAGATTTTGGAGCCAGGACGGATCGGTGATACCTGGTGAGGTGAAGACAAGGTAGGATGATCTTCAGGGGCTTAGTGTTAGGTTTATTTAAGGGGGGTTTGGGTTAGATTAGGGGTATGTGGGTGGTGGGTTGTAATGTTGGGGGGGGGGGGGGTATTGTATGTTTTTTTTTACAGGCAAAAGAGCTGAACTTCTTGGGGCATGCCCCGCAAAGGGCCCTGTTCAGGGCTGGTAAGGTAAAAGAGCTTTGAGCTTTAGTAATTTAGAATAGGGTAGGGCATTTTTTATTTTGGGGGGCTTTGTTATTTTATTAGGGGGCTTAGAGTAGGTGTAATTAGTTTAAAATTGTTGTAATATTTTTCTTATGTTAGTAAATATTTTTTTATTTTTTGTAACTTAGTTCTTTTTTATTTTTTGTACTTTAGTTAGTTTATTTCATTGTAGTTATTTGTAGATATTGTATTTAATTAATGTATTGATAGTGTAGTGTTAGGTTTAATTGTAGGTAATTGTAGGTATTTTATTTAATTAATTTAATGATAGTATAGTGTTAGGTTTAATTGTAACTTAGGTTAGGATTTATTTTACAGGTAATTTTGTAATTATTTTAACTAGGTAGCTATTAAATAGTTCTTAACTATTTAATAGCTATTGTACCTGATTAAAATAATTACAAAGTTGCCTGTAAAATAAATATTAATCCTAAAATAGCTACAATTTAATTATAATTTATATTGTAGCTATATTAGGATTTATTTTACAGGTAAGTATTTAGCTTTAAATAGGAATAATTTATTTAATAAGAGTTAATTAATTTCGTTAGATTAAAATTATATTTAATTTAGGGGGGTGTTAGTGTTAGGGTTAGACTTAGCTTTAGGGGTTAATACATTTATTAGAATAGCGGTGAGCTCCGGTCGGCAGATTAGGGGTTAATAATTGAAGTTAGGTGTCGGCGATGTTAGGGAGGGCAGATTAGGGGTTAATACTATTTATTATAGGGTTAGTGAGGCGGATTAGGAGTTAATAACTTTATTATAGTAGCGGTGCGGTCCGCTCGGCAGATTAGGGGTTAATAAGTGTAGGCAGGTGGGGGCGACGTTGTGGGCGGCAGATTAGGGGTTAATAAATATAATATAGGGGTCGGCGGTGTTAGGGACAGCAGATTAGGGGTACATAAGAATAATGTAAGTAGCGGCGGTTTACGGAGCGGCAGATTAGGGGTTAAAAATAATATGCAGGGGTCAGCGATAGCGGGGGCGGCAGATTAGGGGTTAATAAGTGTAAGGTTAGGGGTGTTTAGACTCGGGGTACATGTTAGGGTGTTAGGTGCAGACGTAGGAAGTGTTTCCCCATAGCAAACAATGGGGCTGCGTTAGGAGCTGAACGCGGCTTTTTTGCAGGTGTTAGGTTTTTTTTCAGCTCAAACAGCCCCATTGTTTCCTATGGGGGAATCGTGCACCAGCACGTTTTTGAGGCTGGCCGCGTCCGTAAGCAACTCTGGTATCGAGAGTTGAAGCTGCGTTAAAAATGCTCTACGCTCCTTTTTTGGAGCCTAACGCAGCTTTTATGTGGACTCTCAATACCAGAGTTATTTTTATGGTGCGGCCAGAAAAAAGCCGGCGTTAGCTACGCGGGTCCTTAACGACAAAACTCTAAATCTAGCCGTTAGCTTTGGTAGAAAGGTGTTCAGTAGACTCAGTTCCTATGGTAAATTTAGGGACAGATTGGTGCTGCTCTGTTATGGCAAAAATAACAATTGTTAAATTGATGCAAAAATTACTTTCAGGACCGCCCTATGGGTGGGGCGAGCAGGCACCGGCCCCGGTGCTCTGGTGTGGCCTGCGCATAGATGGCGAGAGTCAGCCAATATCGCCTCCTCTGTCTGCTGTTCCTGGGATGTTGATGCCTTACTGCTTCTTACCTTCACTTGAACTAACGCAGAAATCTGGAGCTTGCTTCGCTTAACTTTCAGTACTCTGCTGTGCTTTAGGTTAGAGCGAGCTCTCCCTGTGCATAGAAACATAATATATTCAGAACTGCATACAATGGAAAGTGCATACAGTGCTCTGCATATGTTATGTGTCTATACACACGGAGAGCTTGCACTAACCTAAAGCACAGCAGAGAATTGAAAAAGTCAGGCGGCTAGGAAGCGAGCTTCACAGCTCTGGGTTAATCCAAGTGACGTGCTGCACAGGTTATGACAGCAGATCACCCACAGTTCCACAAGATTGTGGCTTGCTAACCAATGTGAAGTTGTTAGCACCTATTCTATTTCCGTGGTCCTTCCCAGCCCGCTGCGGATAGGTTGGCACACACCTTTCACTAAGGATTGGAGTTATCAGTTGAGTGAGTTGAGAATGAAATAACATTTCCAGAATGCTAAGCAATGTGGTGGCATCTAAAGCAGGTCAGATGTATATAATATACTAAGCAGAACTTGTGGCTGTTCGGCAGTGGGAATGGAGATGATGATGGTAGGCTTTTGCAGTTACTTATTGCCAGATGTAATTTTTATGGTATACCGAGTTTTACAATATCTCTTGATTCCTATTCCTTATAATAAAGATATAAATATATATGTTTGGCGATGTATTGGTATCTATGAGCAGCACCCAGGGCGTTTGTGGTGACAATTCTGGAGTGCACTTTGTTTGGATTATATATATATATATATATATATATATATATATATATATATATATATATCCTCCATGCGTATCTGCACTCACAATATTACACAGCCGCCAACCAGGGTGCCAGATCAATAATATTCATAGTAATCTTCAACATAGGACTGCACTTGCTGGATTTTCACAAAAACAGAATTTATGCTTACCTGATAAATTACTTTCTCTTGTGGTGTATCCAGTCCATGGATTCATCCTTTACTTGTGGGATATTCTCCTTCCTAACAGGAAGTGGCAAAGAGAGCACACACAGCAGAGCTGTCCATATAGCTCCCCCTCTAGCTCCACCCCCCAGTCATTCGACCGGAGGTTAGGAAGAAAAAGGAGAAACCATAGGGTGCAGTGGTGACTGTAGTTTAAACAAAAAAATCTACCTGACTTAATAGCCAGGGAGGGCCGTGGACTGGATACACCACAAGTGAAAGTAATTTATCAGGTAAGCATAAATTCTGTTTTCTCTTGTAAGGTGTATCCTTTACTTGTGGGATACCAATACCAAAGCTTTAGGACACGGATGAAGGGAGGGAACAAGACAGGTACCTTAAACGGAAGGCACCACTGCTTGTAAAACCTTTCTCCCAAAAATAGCCTCTGAAGAAGCAAAAGTATCGACTTTGTAAAATTTGGAAAAAGAATGCAGCGAAGACGAAGTCGCTGCCTTACAAATCTGTTCAACAGAAGCCTCATTTTTGAAAGCCCATGTGGAAGCCACTGCTCTGGTAGAATGAGCAGTAATTGTTTCAGGAGGCTGCTGGCCAGCAGTCTCATAGGCCAAACGGATGATGCTTTTCAGCCAAAAGGAAAGAGAGGTAGCAGTCGCCTTCTGACCTCTCCTCTTACCAGATTAGATGACAAACAATGAAGTTGTTTGTCTGAAATCCTTAGTTGCTTGTAAATAGAACTTTAAAGCACGAACCACATCAAGATTGTGTAACAGACGTTCCTTCTTCGAAGAAGGATTAGGACACAGAGAAGGAACAATAATTTCCTGATTAATATTCTTATTAGACACAACCTTAGGAAGAAAACCGGGTTTGGTACGCAAAACTACCTTATCTGCGTGGAACACCAAGTAAGGTGAGTCACACTGCAAAGCAGATAACTCTGAAACTCTTCGAGCAGAAGAGATAGCTACCAAAAACAAAACTTTCCAAGATAAAAGTTTAATATCTATGGAATGTAAAGGTTCAAACGGAACCCCTTGCAGAACTGAAAGAACTAAATTCAGACTCCATGGCGGAGCCACAGGTCTATAAACAGGCTTGATTCTGACTAAAGCCTGACTAAACGCTTGAACGTCTGGTACCTCTGCCAGACGTTTGTGTAAAAGAAAAGACAAAGCAGATATCTGTCCTTTTAAGGAACTAGCTGATAATCCTTTCTCCAATCCTTCTTGGAGAAAGGACAATATCCTAGGAATCCTAATCTTACTCCATGAGTAACCCTTGGATTCGCACCAACAAAGATATTTTCGCCAAATCTTACGGTAGATTTTCCTGGTGACAGGCTTTCTAGCCTGAATCAGGGTATCGATAACCGACTCAGAGAAACCACGCTTAGATAGAATTAGGCGTTCAATCTCCAAGCAGTCAGATGTAGAGAAATTAGATTTGGATGTTTGAAAGGACCTTGAAGTAGAAGGTCCTGCCTCATTGGCAGAGTCCATGGTGGAACGGATGACATGTCCACTAGGTCTGCATACCAAGTCCTGCGTGGCCACGCAGGCGCTATTAGAATCACCGACGCCCTCTCCTGCTTGATTCTGGCAACCAGACGAGGAAGGAGAGGAAACGGTGGAAACACATAGGCCAGATTGAAGGACCAAGGCGCTGCTAGAGCATCTATCAACACCGCCTGGGGATCCCGGGACCTGGACCCGTAAAGAGGAAGTTTGGCATTCTGACGGGACGCCATCAGATCCAATTCTGGAGTGCCCAATAGCTGAGTCAGCTGGGCAAATACCTCCGGGTGGAGTTCCCACTCCCCAGGATGAAAAGTCTGACGACTTAGAAAATCCGCTTCCCATTTGTCTACTCCTGGGATGTGAATTGCTGAGAGGTGGCAAGAGTGATCCTCCGCCCACCTGATTATTTTGGTTACTTCCATCATTGCTAGGGGACTCCTCGTTCCCCCTTGATGGTTGATGTAAGCTACAGTCGTGATGTTGTCCGACTGAAATCTGATGAATTTGGCCGCAGCTAGCTGAGGCCATGCCTGAAGAGCGTTGAATATCGCCCTCAGTTCCAGAATGTTTATCGGGAGAAGAGCTTCTTCCCGAGACCATAAGCCCTGAGCTTTCAGGGAGTCCCAGACAGCACCCCAGCCCAACAGACTGGCGTCGGTCGTTACGATGATCCACTCTGGTCTGCGGAAACACATTCCCTGAGACAACCACCAGAGAAGAGAATCTCTGGTCCCCTGGTCCAACTGTATTTGAGGAGACAAATCTGCATAATCCCCATTCCACTGTTTGAGCATGCATAGTTGCAGTGGTCTGAGGTGTATCCATGCAAAAGGGACTATGTCCATTGCCGCTACCATTAGTCCGATTGTCTCCATGCACTGAGCTACAGACGGCCGAGGAAAGGAATGAAGAGCTCAGCAAGTAGTTAAGAGTTTTAACTTTCTGACCTCCGTCAGAAATATTTTAATTTCTACCGAGTCTATTAGTGTTCCTAGGAAGGGAACTCTTGTGAGGGGGGAGAGAGAACTCTTTTTGATGTTCACTTTCCACCCGTGAGACCTCAGAAAGGCCACTACTATTTCCGTGTGAGACTTGGCTCTTTGGAAAGTCGACGCCTGAATTAAGATGTTGTCTAGATAAGGCGCCACTGCTATGCCCCGTGGTCTTAGCACCGCCAGGAGGGACCCTAGCACCTTTGTGAAAATTCTGGGAGCAGTGGCCAACCCGAAAGGGAGAGCCACAAACTGAAAATGCTTGTCCAGAAAGGCAAACCTGAGAAACTGGTGATGATCTTTGTGGATAGGAATGTGTAGATACGCATCCTTTAGATCCACGGTAGTCATATATTGACCCTCATGGATCATTGGTAAGATTGTCCGAATGGTCTCCATCTTGAATGATGGGACTCTGAGGAATTTGTTTAGAATTTTGAGATCCAGGATTGGTCTGAAAGTTCCTTCTTTTTTGGGAACCACAAACAGGTTTGAGTAAAATCCCAGCCCTTGTTCCGCAATTGGAACTGGGTGGATCACTCCCATTGTATGTAGGTCTTCTACACAGCGTAAGAACGCCTCTTTCTTTGTCGTGTCTGTAGACAGACGAGAACTATGGAACCTTCCCCTTGGAGGGGAGTCCTTGAATTCTAGAAGATATCCCTGGGATACAATCTCTAAGGCCCAGGGATCGTGTACGTCTCTTGCCCAGGCCTGAGTGAAGAGAGAGAGTCTGCCCCCTACTAGATCCGGTCCCGGATCGGGGGCTACCCCTTCATGCTGTCTTGGAGGCAGCTGCAGGCTTCTTGACCTGTTTACCCTTGTTCCAGCCCTGGTAAGGTTTCCAGGCTGCCCTGGGTTGTGAAGTGTTACCCTCTTGCTTTGCAGCAGGGGAGGATGAAGCGAGACCGCTCCTGAAATTTCGAAAGGAACGAAAATTATTTTGTTTGTTCTTTGTCTTAAAGGACTTGTCCTGAGGGAGAGCATGGCCTTTTCCCCCAGTGATTTCTGAGATAATCTCTTTCAATTCAGGCCCGAAAAGGGTCTTTCCCTTGAAAGGGATGTTCAGCAGTTTGGATTTTGACGACACATCGGCCGACCAGGACTTGAGCCATAGCGCCCTGCGCGCCAGAATGGCGAAACCTGAATTCTTTGCCGCTAACTTAGCTAGTTGGAAAACGGCATCTGTGATAAAAGAATTAGCCAGCTTAAGAGCCTTAATTATCTGGAGCGCATCTTCCAGCGCCTCGAACCAGAAAGCAGCTGCAGTAGTTACAGGAACAATGCACGCTATAGGTTGGAGAAGAAAACCTTGATGAACAAAAATTTTCTTAAGTAAACCCTCTAATTTTTTTATCCATAGGGTCTTTAAAAGCACAACTGTCCTCAATTGGTATGGTTGTGCGTTTAGCAAGTGAAGAAACAGCCCCCTCCACCTTAGGGACCGTCTGCCACGAGTCCCGCGTGGTGTCAGATATGGGGAACATTTTCTTAAAAACAGGAGGGGGAACAAACGGAATACCTGGTCTATCCCACTCCCTAGTTACTATATCCGCGATCCTCTTAGGGACCGGGAACACATCAGTGTAAACAGGAACTTCTAGGTACTTGTCCATTTTACACAATTTCTCTGGAACCACCAAAGGGTCACAGTCATCCAGAGTAACTAATACCTCCCTGAGTAATAAACGGAGGTGTTCTAGTTTAAATTTAAAAGCCAACGTATCCGAGTCTGTCTGAGGAGCAACCTTTCCCGAATCGGAAATTTCTCCCTCAGACAGCACATCCCTCGCCCCCATTTCAGAGCATTGTGAGTGTATATCGGATACGGCTACTAAAGCGTCAGAATGCTCATAATCTGTTCTTAAAACAGAGCTATCACGCTTTGCAGGTAACACGGGCAGCTTAGATAAAAATACTGAAAGGGTATTATCCATAACTGCCGCCAAATCTTGTAAGGTAAAAGAGTTAGACGCGCTAGAGGTGCTAGGCGTCGCTTGAGCGGGCGTAACTGGTTGTGACACTTGGGAAGAGGTCAACGGGCTAACCTCATTACCTTCTGTCTGATAATCATCTTGGGCCACATTTTTAAGTGCAACAATATGGTCTTTAAAATGTATAGACATATCAGTACACGTGGGACACATTTTGAGAGGGGGTTCCACCATGGCTTCTAAACACATTGAACAAGGATTTTCCTTGGTGACAGACATGTCTAACAGACTAGTAGTAAGACAAACAGGCTTAGAAATCACATTAATCAAGCAAAAACACACTTTGCAAAAAAAACGTTACTGTGCCTTTAAGAGATAAAAAAGGCACACAATTATCCAAAACAGTGAAAAATGCAACAAACTTTCTGAAATTTTCACAGTATGTACCTAAAGCATTGGTAAGATTGCACAACTAGCAAAAAAATTGATTAACCCCTTAATGCCCAAACCGGATCAATAGGAAGGTAACAGACCGGTTAAAACAAATCTAGCACCTTGCCACAGCTCTGCTGTGGCCCTACCTTCCCTTAGAGTCGGATTTATGGGGAAAAAGCTTCTTATGGGTCCTCAAACTGTAGCAGGAGCCACCATGTGAACACAGCCTGAAGATCTAGTCAATCTAACTGCGCATCTGAGGCGCGAAAATAGGCCCCTCCCACCTTACTCCGGTGCTGTGAGGCCTAAAGAAACA
>NC_069505.1:25738461-25890961 GCF_027579735.1 Bombina bombina
ATGTTTCTTCTTCAGCCAGCCTTTGTTATCTCTCAGTGACAAAGAATCAGTCCTCATTAGGTAATCTTTTAGGACTCCTGCCCCTTCTATATGCCAAGCGTGGTGTCCCCCAATTCTCGAATGGCAATGCGGGATCGGCCTGCACCCATTTCCATTCATCCCTAATGGCTTTCATCACGTGATGGTGATCCGGGGAATAAGTGGTAACAAATGTGAGTTGTGGACTGGTTTCTGATGTCACCTCCTTCACCCCCTTAGTAGACTGTTATTTGTTCACACATAAATTGTAATTGCTTTCTTCTGTATCCCCGCTGTGTGAATCTTTCCACCATTTCAGTTAGCTGGGCTTATTCCTCGGATCCACCATCATCACGTGATGAAAGCCATTAGGGGATGAATGGAAATGGGTGCAGGCCGATCCGCAATGCCATTCGAGAATTGGGGGCCACCACGCTTGGCATATAGAAGGGGCAGGAGCCTAAAAGATTACCTAATGAAGACTGATTCTTTGTCACTGAGAGATAACAAAGGCTGGCTGAAGAAGAAAACATGGCTGCTTCAAATGTATAAGTTGTGTGACTCTGTAACAGCATGCATACCGGGAATATGTTTCAACATCCAGATAAAAAGAAAAAGTATAAAATTAATTTCTTTCTTACATGCACTACGAAACTATCATCTATCTACTTAACTGTCCGTGTGGCCTCTTTTACCATCGGAAGACTATAGATGATGCACACACACGGATGGCTAATCATCGGTCTAGTATTAGGACCGCTTTAAAAAGTGGAATTTCAGACCAGCCTGTGGCACGACACTTCGTTGAAAGTGGACACATTGTTGCGTATCTGAGATTTCGCATTATCGATCATGTACCGATACCTAGAAGAGGGGGCAACAGAGCGAGGCTTTTGTTACAAAAGGAAGCCAGATGGATACACAAACTCAGTACCCTGACACCCAGGGGTCTCAACGTCCAATCTGGATGGCAAGCATTCCTATGATGGACTCTGTGCCCTGGACTGAATATGAGCTCCTTCAAGTCAATTTTTACTACGAGAGTTCACGACTACTCTGTTCATGATGTGAGTCCACAACCACTTTGTTCTTGATGGAGAGTACATGATCTGTCAAAACACAATGGCTTGACAAAGTTTGTTTATACTTATTGATAGAAATTACCTGTTGGTCATTAGAATGCCCACCTCCATGTTCCAGTAAGAACCCTTTTAATGTTGGGGATTCCTGGAGGAATATAAAAATTTTGTGTGCAAGTAGGTTACTTGTTCTTATTAATGTCCCTATTGGGGTGTTTTTATGTTAGAATTTTTTATGTAAGGACATTTTAATGTGTGTATATTAACTAGAATGCACATTGTTACACTAAGGTTTCACTTTTTGTCGTTACCCCGGTGGACCATGGTCACCACGCCTGCTCCCCTGATTGATGGGAACCCCTATTTTGGATGTATACCCATTGGTTCTATACTGCTCTTGCTGGTTGGTATTTGTTTGAGATTTAAATGTGGTTGGTAGTCTTGGATACACACTTAGCTCTATAAGTTGTTGAAGTTTTATTAAGTTTTTATTATTTAATTATTTTCTAGTATTGTGTGTGGCTCTTGCCGTTAGGGGATTAACCCCCAATTTGATAATCAAGCATGTTAGATTTAGATGATTTTTTGACAATTTAATTTTTGACAATTATATTTTTTGATTTTTCGATGGGACTTGTATCTCCCCTTTTATGAAGGATGTATTGAGGAGGATTTTTACAATTGGTTTAGGATAATGTGGTGCACTTCTTGCGGATATACATGATATACATGAATTGCTGGAGTATTTAATCTGTTTTTAATGATTACTGAGAAGTCTAAGGATCGCAGTCTCTGGTTAGAGGTGCGCTTTGGGATCGTCCAATTAGAAAATAATATGGTATATCATGTGAGAAGGCGCTTGCCATTAGTGGAAAGATGACTTCCGTCACTGGACAGGAGGCGTGTTGTGAGCAGCCAATAATAAAAAATTGGAGACCTTTGACATTTGTAGTATTTTACGAAATGGGTCAGTGTTATAATAATTCTCTAATGTTTATGTACTGGGGTAGCACTGTTTGGTATTTATGTTTATTTTTTATTTTTATTTCTGTGGTTGGGTTCGGATACGGTTTACTCCCCACCAAGGGGGATCATACTAAGGACGGGCCGGTGCTCTATGATGATGGCCTCGATTATGTATTGAGTTGACATTTATGTAATTCACCCTCTCAGGTTTTTTACATCAGGTGTTGGTCTGTATATGATTATCGGTTGTCTGTCTAGCCGCGATCAGTCTGATATGTAGCTTTGGTGCCTATGAGTGCACCCACTGTGATTGTGGTTACTACGGAGATCATTGACAGCATATGGGCTTGTGGCCTGTTTTGTTAGTGGTCGGTCAGAGGAGGCGCGGCCTGATCTTCCAAATGGATACCGGGGGGCGCGTGTGTGTGTCCTTGATGGCATTAGGGAAGGCTGGTCTCTGTCTTTGACAACAGGAAGGCGTGCTGAAGCATCCATTGGGAAAACCTGGGGATAGATCACACCGTATGATCGTGGTGAGTATGAAGCTGGCTCTGGCCCTCGATTGTGCATCGATATGGTGTTATGAATACAATCTATGGTCTGATTGGGGTACTTTTCTGTCTGCCCTTTCTCGGTGTGTTTTGTTTCTTTAGGTGTGAGGAGAGGTTTTATTTGGTGACGATGTGGAACCACTGGGATAGGTGACAAACTTACATTTTTACACTTGTTCAATTGCTATGACACTTTACATACCCACTTTCAATTGTGCACTTTAAGGTAATGAAATGTATTAATTAACTGAGCCACCTCTATGGGTGGTGTATCAGTGAGTACACACAGCTGGAGCCGATTGGTAACTACTAGGGGGAGAGGGTTTGCAGGCCTTTATAGCTTGTTCATTTGCACTATTGTATTGTCAGAGGAAGGGACGTTTGAGGTCCCGAAACGTCACAAATAAACACTCTGCACCAGAATGCGCAAAGTCCAGCGAGTGCTTTATTTTGTTCCCTGTTGTGTGTGTGTATATTATATATTAATTTATATATATATATATATATATATACTATTATATATATATATATATACTATATATACATAATTTATATACATACACACACACACACATCAAACACACTCTATTTTATTTGAAAAAAAAAGGCACGCTAGCTTTAGAGTGCACATATCAAGAATGTGTGTTAAGAAACTGCACAGGCTTTTTAACTCAAATGTGTTGACAACGTGCTTCCGATGGTTAATCCGACGCACGTGTACTATGGCGCGGGGTAAAGTGTCAGGTTTATGAAGGTTTGTGTTAAATCGAAAGTGTTGACGCTCACTTGCGACGGTTAATCCTATTGCGTGTACTATGGAGCGCTAATCTGATGAGTACTTAATGCAATAGATTTGGCGCATGCAAGCTGGAACCAGTTTCACAATTTTTTTAATTTTTTCCCGTGAAAAAAAGCCAGAGGAATAGTGAGTATCTGTCCGAGGGCCAGGGCGCACTAGAAATTTTGGGGCCCCTTACTTAAACAATGATCAGGGCCCAATTTGCACACACCTTCACAGAGACATCCAGAGAAAATGCACAAAGACATCCAGAGAAAATGCACAAAGACATACGCACACACCCTCACAGAGACATCAGAGAAAATGCACCAGACATACACACACACCTCACAGAGAGACCCACAGAAAAAAAAAAATACATTAAACACTCAAAGCACCAACAAAATCACAAAGACATAAACACAGGACACCATAGAAACACCCACAGGAGGTAAAATGTCTGCACATTGCCATCCCCTTAATTTATCAGTGCTTGACATGCATGATAAAAAAAATATCAGAAATTAAGAGATCATTTTTTAAAGAATAATATTTGTCAATGTGCAAACAAAAAACACAATTTTGCCTTACCTGATAAATTTATTTCTCTAGTGGTGTATCCAGTCCCACGGATCATCCATTACTTATGGGTTATTCTCATTCCCAACAGGAAGTTGCAGAGGACCCACAGCAACAGCTGTTATATAGTCATCCCCTTTGCTACCATATCCCAGTACATTCGACCGAAAAAAAGCAGAGAAAGGAGAAACCATAGGGTGCAGTGGTGACTGTAGTTTAAATTTAAAAATTACCTGCCTTAAAATGACAGGGCGGGGCCGTGGAATGGATACACCACTAGAGAAATAAATTTATCAGGTAAGCAATAAATTGTGTTCTTCTCTTGTAAGGTGTATCCAGCCATGGATCCATCCCATTACTTATGGGATACCAATACCAAGCTTAAAGTACACGGATGAAGGGAGGGACAAGGCAGGAACTTTAAACGGAAGGTACCACTGCCTGTAAAACCTTTCTCCCAAAAATAGCCTCGAAGAAGCAGAAGTATGAAATTTGTAAAATTTGAAAAAGTATGAAGCGAAAGACCAAGTCGCCGCCTTGCAAATCTGTTCAACAGAGGCCTCATTTTTAAAGGCCCAGGTGGAAGCACAGCTCTTGTAGAATGAGCTGTAATCCTTTCAGGGGGCTGCTGTCCAGCAGCCTCATAGGCCTAAGCGTATTATGCTTCTTAGCCAAAAGAAAGAGAGGTTCCCGACGCCTTTTGACCTCTCCTCTGACCCAGAGTAAACAACGAACAAAGCAGACATTTGCCGAAAATCCTTAGTAGCTTGTAAGTAAAACTCTTTTAAAGCACGAACCCACGTCCAAATGTGTAACAGATGTTCCTTCTTTGAGAAGGAATAGGACACAAGGATGGAACAACAATCTCTTGATTGATATTCCTTGTTTAGATACCACCTTAGGTTAAAAACCCAGGTTTGGTACCCGCAGGACTACCCTTATCAGAATGAAAAATTAGATAAGGAGAATCACATTGTAAGGCAGCTAACTCGGAGACCTCTACGAGCGAGGAAAATAGCTACCAAAAAAAGGAATTTCCAAGATTAAAAGTTTTATATCAATGGAATGAAGAGGTTCAAAGGGACCACCTTGAAGAACCTTAAGAACCAAATTTAAGCTCCATGGTGGAGCAACAGGTTTAAACACAGGCTTGATTCAGGACTAAAGCCTGACAAAAAGCCTGAACGTCTTGAACATCTGCCACACGTTTGTGCAAAAGAATAGACAGAGCAGAAATCTGTCCCTTTAAGGAACTAGTTGACAAACCTTTTTCCAAGCCTTCTTGGAGAAAAGATAATATCCTAGGAATCCTGACCTTACTCCATGAGTAGCCTTGGATTCACACCAATAAAGATATTTACGCCATATTTTATGGTAAATTTTCCTGGTGACAGGCTTTCATGCCTGTATTAAGGTATCAATGACTGACTCGGAGAAGCCACGCTTTGATAAAATCAAGCGTTCAATCTCCTTGCAGTCAGTCTCAGAGAAATTAGATTTGGATGGAGGAAAGGACCCTGAAGTAGAAGGTCCTGTCTCAGAGGCAGAGTCCATGGTGGAAAGGATGACATGTCCACTAGGTCTGCATACCAGGTCCTGCGTGGCCACGCAGGCGCTATTAAAATCACTGATGCTTTCTCCTGCTTGATCTTGGCAATCAGTCGAGGGAGCAGAGGAAACGGTGGAAACACATAAGCCAGGTTGAAAGACCAGGGCGCTGCATAGAGGCATCTATCAGCATCGCCCTGGGGTCCCTGGACCTGGATCCGTAACAGGGAAGCTTGGCATTCTGTCCGAGACGCCATGAGATCCAGTTCTGGTTTGCCCAGCGATGAATCACTTGTGCAAACACCTCGGATGGAGTTCCCACTCCCCCGGATGAAAAGTCTGTCGACTTAGAAATCCGCCCTCCCAGTTCTCTACACCTGGGATATGGATAGCTGATAGATGGCAGGAGTGAAACTCCGCCCAACGAATTATCTTTGAGACTTCTAACATCGCTTGGGAACTTCTTGTTCCCCCTTGATGGTTGATGTAAGCCACAGTCGTGATGTTGTCCGACTGAAATCTGATGTACCTCAGAGTTGCTAACTGAGGCCAAGCCTGAAGAGCATTGAATATCGCTCTTAGTTCCAGAATATTTATTGGAAGGAGAGACTCCTCCTGAGTCCACAATCCCTGAGCTTCAGGGAGTTCCCAGACTGCACCCCAACCTAGAAGGCTGGCATCTGTTGTTACAATCGTCCAATCTGGCCTGCGAAAGGTCATACCTTTGGACAGATGGACCCGAGATAGCCACCAGAGGAGAGAATCCCTGGTCTCTTGGTCCAGATTCAGTTGAGGGGACAAATCTGTGTAATCCCCGTTCCACTGACTGAGCATGCATAGTTGCAGCGGTCTGAGATGTAAGCGTGCAAACAGCACTATGTCCATTGCCGCTACCATTAAGCCGATTACTTCCATACACTGACCACCGAGGGGTGCGGAATGGAATGAAGAACCCGGCAGGAATTTAGAAGCTTTGATAACCTGACTCCGTCAGGTAAATTTTCATTTCTACAGAATCTATCAGAGTCCTAGAAAGGAAACTCTCGTGAGTGGGATAGAGAACTCTTTTCCTCGTTCACTTTCCACCCCATGCGACCTCAGAAATGCCAGTACTACGTCCGTATGAGACCTGGCAATTTGGAAGGTTTGACGCGCTGAATCAGGATGTCGTCTAAATAAGGTGCTACTGCTATGCCTCGCGGCCTTAGGACCGCTAGAAGCGACCCTAGAACCTTTGTAAAAATTCTTGGGGCTGTAGCTAATCCAAAGGGAAGAGCTACAAAACTGGTAATGCCTGTCTAGAAAGGCAAACTGAGAAACCGATGATGATCTTTGTGTATCGGAATGTGAAGGTAAGCATCCTTTAGATCCACTGTAGTCATATATTGACCCTCCTGGATCATAGGCAGGATGGTACGGATAGTTTCCATCTTGAATGATGGAACTCTGAGGAATTTGTTTAAGATCTTTAGATCCAAAATTGGTCTGAATGTTCCCTCTTTTTTGGAACCACAAACAGATTTGAGTAAAAACCCTGTCCTTGTTCCTCGTTTGGAACTGGATGGATCACTCCCATAACTAGGAGGTCTCGTACACAGTGTAAGAATGCCTCTCTCTTTATCTGGTTTGCAGATAATTGTGAAAGGTGAAATCTCCCTTTTGGGGGAGAAGCTTTGAAGTCCAGAAGATATCCCTGGGATATAATTTCCAACGCCCAGGGATCCTGAACATCTCTTGCCCACGCCTGGGCGAAAGAGTGAAAGTCTGCCCCCCACTAGAATCCGTTACCGGATAGGGGGCCGTTCCTTCATGCTGTCTTGGAGGGAGCAGCAGGTTTTCTAGCCTGCTTACCCTTGTTCCAGGTCTGGTTTGGTTTCCAGACTGCTTTGGATTGAGCAACAGTTCCCTCTTGTCTTGCATTAGAGGGGTTGATGCTGCACCTGCCTGAAGTTTCGAAAGGCACGAAAATTAGACTGTTTGGCCCTGGATTTGGACCTGTCCTGAGGAAGGGCATGACCTTTTCCTCCAGTGATATCAGCAATGATCTCCTTCAAACCAGGCTCCGAATAAGGTCTGCCCTTGAAGGGAATGTTAAGCAGCTTAGATTTGGAAGTCACGTTAGCTGACCATGATTTAAGCCATAGCGCTCTGCGCGCCTGTATAGCAAAACCAGAATTCTTAGCCGTTAGTTTAGTCAAATGAACAATGGCATCAGAAACAAAAGAATTGGCTAGCTTAAGTGCCCTAAGTTTGCCAAGTATGTCATCCAATGGAGTCGCTACCTGTAAGGCCTCTTCCAGAGACTCAAACCAGAACGCCGCAGCAGGCAGTGACAGGGGCAATGCATGCAAGGGGCTGAAGGATAAAACCTTGTTGACAAAATATTTTCTTAAGGTAAACCTAATTTTTTTGTCCATTGGATCTGAAAAAGCACAACTGTCCTCGACAGGGATAGTAGTACACTTTGCAAGAGTAGAAACTGCTCCCTCCACCTTAGGGACTGTCTGCCAATAAGTCCCGTGTGTGGTGGCGTCTATAGGAAACATTTTTCTAAAAATAGGAGGTGGAGAGAACGGCACACCTGGCCTATCCCATTCCTTAGTAATAATTTCTGTAAACCTTTTAGGTATTGGAAAACATCAGTACACACCGGCACTGCAAAGTATTTATCCAGTCTACACAATTTCTCTGGCACTGCAATTGTGTCACAGTCATTCAGAGCAGCTAAAACCTCCTTTAGTAAACACGCGGAGGTGTTCAAGCTTAAATTTAAATGTAGAAACATCAGAATCAGGTACTCTGCCTGATTCAGAAACATCACCCACAGACTGAAGTTCTCCCTTCTTCAGCTTCAGTATATTGTGAGGCAGTATCAGACATGGTTCTTAAAGCGTCAGTATGCTCTGCATTTCGTCTCTAACTCCAGAGCTATCTCGCTTACCTCTAAGTTCAGGTAGTCTGGCTAATACCGCTGACAGGGTATTATCCATGACTGCTGCGATGTCCTTGTAAAGTAAAACGCTATAGGTGCCCTTGATGTACTTGGCGCCATTTGAGCGTGAGTCCCTTGAGCGGGAGTCAAAGGATCTGACACGTGGGGAGAGTTAGTCGGCATAACTTCCCCCTCATCAGAATCCTCTGGTGATAAATTTTGCAAAGACATAATATGATCTTTATTGCTTAAAGTGAAATCAGTACATTTGGTACACATTCTCAGAGGGGGTTACACCATGGCTTTTAAACATAATGAACAAGGAGTTTCCTCTATGTCAGACATGTTTATACAGACTAGCAATGAGACTAGCAAGCTTGGAAAACACTTTAATTCAAGTTAACAAGCAATATAAATAAATCGGTACTGTGCCTTTAAGAGAAACAAATTTTGTCAAAATTTGAAAAACAGTGAAAAAAGGCAGTTACGGGGGGCGTGGCCAAGCAGCAGCTATAGGAAGACGCATCTTTTTGCAGCTCGTCAGAAACAATTAACAATTTATTGAATTTTGCTCTCTGAGGTTCACTTATGCAGTAAAGATCTCTATTATATGCAGTATGAGCTCATGGAGAGCTGATGGAACCAACTTAAAGTCAGATTTGAAGTCTATATGTTTGAATTCGGATGGCTGCGGCCTACTTACATGAATTTGGCGATTCCTCCCCCCTGGCCGCCTGGGTTAAGGGGCCACATACAGAGTAAAAAGGAAAGCTCCTACCGTATACTTTCACACTATGCTGCCATGAATTGTTTTCCATCCTGACACAACAGCAATGGACCGTGTCTCTAACCTAACATGGGGGACTTTAGAGAAGCTGCTAAAGGATCACTTCAGCAGACTTGAGAGGCGCATGGACCTCATCATCCGGGGCAGCAACTTCCCAGAGGAAATGCAGTATAAAGACTGTGGCTTTGAAGAGGCATCCTCCCTTCCTACACCGACTACCTTACCTAACATCGTGGGTACAGCTGAGCGGCGGATCGATCAGATTAAAACAAGCAGCGGGCGAGCCCGCACAACGGAGATCCGTCTGCCACGTAAGGTGATTGAGACTTTGCCTGTCAAAAGGCCCGTTGAGCAATTGGAACGTCACAGGAGGGTAAAGCGGTTGGAGCAGGGGAGGCCTCGAGCACCCTCGGGAAGGAGAGGACTCTGGGGACCCCGCTCCCCTGCGCTTAAATGGCTGCTGGGTTTGTTGGACTGGTTGAGCCTCACTGACCTGCCTTGTCTGCAACAGTGTGAAAGCGATTCACTCTTAAAAAACAAACGGAGTGTCATGTATGCTGCAGGCAGGGAGAAAACTGTAGTGGGTTAGATCTGGGAGTCTCGTGAAGCCTTGTGTGATGTACTTTATTATGGCTTTAACCATTTTAGTATATTATGCAGCAATGTAATTATCTGTACACTTCTAATATTCCCAAAAGCATGTATAACCTGAGCATAATTCACTGATCTCCTCTTCTTTTTACCCTGTTTTATGATGACTTTATTGTCTGATGACGTAATTTGTATGTACTAGGTTTGAAAGATTACTTAAGCTACAAACTGCTGAGATTTTGGGTACTTACTATGAACCCCTAGTTAATATATTCTGGCCTTTCCCAATGTGAGATTGATTGTTATCCTGTCTGTTACATGTGGGAGGGGTAGTTAATAGTTTATTCACTTGGGTTATGTTAAATAGCTCCTCCTTGTATTTCACTGTACACAGTTCAGCAGTATATAGATACTTATAACCAAACGCTAGCCTGTCCAAATGTGTAGGGGGTATATGACTGCATATAGTGACCTGTAGCCTTAGTATACTACTATAGCGATATGGAAACTTATTCACAGTATTAAAGAGAGTAGTATTGATTCTTTGAAGATTGTAGCAGGTAGATTATTATTACGCCTTCATGCATGATGTTAGTGATATGAGTTTTAAGTTAATAAACAAGTTAGTAGATCTCCTGGGCCCATATACGCTTAATGACAAGATCTGTTAAAAGGACAGGAGAAAGAAAGCGAGAGAAGTAGAAATGAGAGTTAGAATTAGAAAAGAGAGAAAACCGTGTTTGCATGAGAGTAGTGAGGCGCAGTTACCCCCCTCATATCATCTTGTGCACCCCTTTCCTTTTTTGCATTCTCTGTTTATTTGGCAGAGTTAAGCAGTCTCTGCCCTGTTCGGAGAACTACAGTTTGCTCTCCGAGCCCTACTATAGTGAATTTTGAATATTTACATACATATGCCCTCCCTCTATCCATACTTTATGCTTGGACCCACCCGTGGTCCTTGTGATATAGGAGGACGAGCGTGTAGTATAGGCCCATAAGTGACCTATCCTACGTAAAGCCCCTAGCATAGAAAGTCTCATCACGGCCCAAAAGCGGGCCCTCTACTGTCTTGATTGTTGAGAGGGGTAAAAATGAGGGAAGCGGCAGGTTTGCTCCCCTATCATTGTATCCTACAATTTGTAACCAGCAAAGTATTGTGTTGATTCTTGAATTCCTTGTTTTCTGAGCAAAGTGCTTGTATGTTTTTTTTCTTTCCCTCAATAAAAATAAAGTTTATAAAAAAAAAAAAAAAAAAAAGGCAGTTACACAAACGAAATTTTTACAGTGTATGTAATAGGCTAACAGAGCATTGCACCCACTTGCAAATGGATGATTAACCCCTTAGTTCAAAAAAACGACAGACGTTTTTTAACAGTCCCAGCAAAGTGCCACAGCTTTACTGTGGCTCCTACCTTCCCCAATAAACGATTTTAGGCTCTTTAGGGATGTCCTGTAGCATTCAGGGGACTCCTAAGGAAAACTGGATGCCTCAGTCTGCAATTTTAACTGCTCAATAAAGCGCTAAAATAGGCCCCTCCCACTCATATTACAACAGTGGAAAGCCTCAGGAAACTGTTTCTAGGCAAAAATAAAGCCAGCCATGTGGAAAAATTAGGCCCCAATAAAGTTTTATCACCAAGCATATATAAAAACGATTAAACATGCCAGCAAACGTTTTATATAGCATATCTATAAGGGAAATACCCCTGAGAGTAAGCATGATACCAGTCGTTATTAAATCACTGTATTCAGGCTTAACTTACATTTATCAGGAATCAGCAGCATTTTCTAGCATTTCCAATCCTAGAAAAAATTATAACTGCACATACCTGATAGCAGAATAAACTGCACGCCATTCTCCCTCTGAAGTTACCTCACTCCTCAGATATGTGTGAGAACAGCAATGGATCTTAGTTACAACCTGCTAAGATCATAGAAAAACTCAGGCAGATTCTTCCTCTATCTCTGCCTGAGAAGAAATAGCACAACTCCGGTACTATTTAAAATAACAAACTTTTGATTGAAGGAATAAACTAACTATTTTTCACCACTCTCCTCTTACTACATCCATGCGCGTTGAGAGTTGCAAGAGAATGACTGGATATGGTAGGAAGGGGAGGAGCTATATAACAGCTTTGCTGTGGGTCCTCTTGCAACTTCCTGGGAATGAGAATATCTCATAAGTAATGGATGATCCGTGGACTGGATACACCTTACTAGAGAAATACTTCTGTGAATTCAAAATTGTACATTAATGATCTGTCAGAATGGGTAGTACTTTTGAAAGGTTGACATATGTTTGGGGGTTGACATTTTCCCCAACCACAAGCACCACTTCAAATCTGGCGTACAAATGTTCCCATGAGGGCCATATATACACATGACATATACATATATAGTTAAACTTTTAAACATGTAAAAGTGCCCATAAACATAGCTGTGAGTGTCTATTTAAAAAACCATACTTACCCATAGACATTCGTCCACTTAGTAGCAGACAGTCAAACCAGTACGGAAACATATCAGCAGAGGTAATAGAAATAGGGAAGGCAGAAGACGAGTCCCTGCAACCTTATTTACAGAGAACCTATGAAGGATTTCCCATGAGGCGAGAGCATTGTATCATAAGGCAGTGCTCCCAATCACATCCCTCTGAAAAACCCTGTACTCTGAGGGGAACCGGGCTCAATATGCCCTGAAGCGCCTTTTACTGAAGAAATCAAGCACATCATGCTTCAACCACCTCCAACAGAGGCAAAGTAAAAACTAAGGTATGAGTGAGGTGTTTTACAAACTTTTTGGGGTTTGGGAAACTTTGCCATCTCCTGGTAGGAATGTATATCCCATACGTAACAGCTTGCGGACTCTCGCCACCTATATGAAAGGGATATAAATAAATAAATACAAACAGGACATTGCTAGGTGGGCAGGTGTTGGGCAGCTCACTCAACTTACCAAAAGCCACTTTCAACCCATCGAGAAAATCCCACGGACAGTCCAGAGAGAGTTGTACCAGTGGACCCAGGAATAAGATCTAAAAGAAAAAAAAAAAAAACTCCCTATAACAGTCAAGACATTTACCAGCTCAGCCAGATCAGGCATCAAAGAAGCTTAAAGTGAAAGTCAATCCTAGCGTTTGTGAAACGCTAGGATTGACCATTGGAACAAATAAAGGGGACTTTCAGTCATGACGTATAAAATATTTCATGCAGAAAGCTCCATTATTTGGTTCAAGGGTTGGGCCGCACTGAGCTGCTCAGGCAGCCCATGGCAGAATGCTGTTTTGCTTGAGAGGTGACCTTTTCACCTCTTAGCCAATAGCCTTATGGGAAATCTGGCTCGTCTCCCTGTGGCGCCAGATATACCGCACGCTATTTGCTAAGAGGTGGAAACGTCACTTCTTAGCAAAATAGCGTTCTGCTGTGGGTTGCCTGAGCAGCTCAGTGCGGCGAACGTTAGAACCAAATAAACAAGCTTTGTGCATGAAGCATTTTATACTTTATGGCTGAAAGTTCCCTTTATTTGTTTCACTGGTCAATCCTAGCGTTTCACAAATGCTAGGATTGACTTTAAGTAACTGTCACACACCCAACATTTATCAACTTTCTCATATTTGTTTAGGGAGTTTCTCTTAGATCTGTGGAAGTTTCTATAAAACAAATATTTGTGCTAAGACATAAAATAATTTTCTTTTATATGAATGCAAATTAAATATGAGAAAGTGTGCACCACACTGCAACAGGTCTGCTTACAACGCATGTACTAAAAGCAATAAAACGGAACCTTGTTAGCACAATTTGCTGGGGTCAGTTAGGGGCAGATATAAATTAGCTTCTGTACTAATCAAGTAATCACTGTGTAGTATGTTGCAGATTTATGGTTTTTGGGGGTACTGATTGTATGTATGCTGTCTCTGGGGACAGAAGTTATACGATAAATACATTAGGTACATTTTTAGGAAAGGGACAGTCACAGTGATCATCTGCATACTAGAGGGATAAGTGGCCCCTCATTTTAAAGGGCAGCTATTGACTATCAAATGAGGTGTCACATTAGTTTGAGCCCCTTCTAGTTCACTAACAGCAGTTACTGCAGCTGCCATTTTTGCAGTGATCACCTGCATTTTAAAAGCACAAGAAACCTCTCATTTATAAAGGCAGATTCTCCTCTTTCAAATGAGGGGTCTTGTGTGCCTGTAAGCCGTGCGTCCTGCCTGTACCTCTAGGAATAAAGAGGGCACCACAGACATGTGTTCACATTTGTGAAATTTTCCAATTGATTAAAGGAAATAAAAACTCAAAGCTGTCCAGATACACACAGTTACATTGTCACCTCCAGACTACCTCATTTAGACAAGATGCTACCGTATGGCTGGTAGAGCAAAGTCTTGTGATCAGTCGCAGCTTAATGTGACAAAAAATAATCTCTCATGCTTTAGACAGAGCAACAGTTTTAAGAGAGTTTTAAACTGAGTTCTATTATCAAATATGCTTCATTCTTTGTGTCCTTTGTTGAAAAGCATACCTATGTAGGCTCAGGGAGCAGCAATACACTGCTGGGAGCTGGCTGCACATATATGCCTTTTGGTAGTGGTTCACCAGATATGTTCAGCTGTGGTTAATGCCTTTACAGGGGTACGCAGCTATTTACAAGCAATAGTGCATTAAAAACATGACATAATACGTAACATTTTCTTTTTGCAATTTTATGACCCTTCAAGAAGGACAGGACTGATGCTCAAGTTGAGATGTTATCTGAATTTTGTTTCCTAAGTGGCTTAGAAACAGGCAGGAATTTAGAGGTTTGAATGTTATAAAGTATATTAATGTAACAATGTTGGTTGTGCAAAGCTGGGGAATGGTTAGTAAAGGCATTATCTGTCTTTTTAAACAATAACAATTTTGGCGTAGACTGCCCCTTTAAGAAAATTGTGAGTGTCTCATAATTGGGTTTTTGTATATGCAAATCACTCATGATGTAGCCAGACTAGGAGTATTAAGGGCAAACAGAAGTGTCCCAATCAGTCTACAACTGATCCTGACTGAGGAAGTCACAGAGAGACTGAAACGTAGACGTGGGTTTATTCCCTTATTCAGACAAGAAACTTCAGGTATTTTGCTAGGATCAGACGGATATCTCCTCTGAGTGGCACTTGCCAATCAAACAAGCACAGCATTTTTTCCAGCCTTTGCTTATTTCCCCATAGGAAACAATGGGGCAGTTTGAGCTGAAAAAAAACACCTGCAAAAAAAGCAGCGTTCAGCTCCTAACGCAGCCCCATTGTTTCCTATGGGGAAAACACTTCCTATGTCTGCACCTAACACCCTAACATGTACCCCGAGTCTAAACACCCCTAACCTTACACTTATTAACCCTAATCTGCCGCCCCCCGCTATCGCTGACACCTGCATTTTTTTTAACCCCCTAATCTGCCACTCCGTACAACGCCGCCCACCTACATTATCCCCTATGTACCCCCTAATCTGCTGCCCCTAACACCGCCGACCCCTATATTATATTTATTAACCCCTAATCTGCCGCCCCCAACGTCGCCGCTACCTACCTACACTTATTAACCCCTAATCTGCCGACCGCATCTCACCGCTACTATCATAAATGTATTAACCCCTAAAGCTAAGTCTAACCCTAACACTAACACCCCCCCTAAATTAAATATAATTTTATTCTAACGAAATAAAATAATTTCTTATTAAATAAAATAATCCTATTTAAAGCTAAATACTTACCTGTAAAATAAACCCTAATATAGCTACAATATAAATTATAATTATATTGTAGCTATTTTAAGATTTATATTTATTTTACAGGCAACTTTGTATTTATTTTAACTAGGTACAATAGCTATTAAATAGTTATTAACTATTTAATAGCTACCTAGTTAAAATAATTAGATTAGGGGTATGTGGGTGGTGGGTTGTAATGTTGGGGGGAGGGGTATTGTATGTTTTTTTTCCAGGCAAAATAGCTGAATTCTTTGGGGCATGCCCCGCAAAAGGAGCTTTTCTATTTGTATTTTAGAATAGGGTAGGGCATTTTTTTATTTTGGGGGGCTTTATTTTATTAGGGGGCTTAGAGTAGGTGTAATTAGCTTAAAATTGTTGTAATATTTTTATAATGTTTGTAAATATTTTTTTATTTTTTGTAACAGTTCTTTTTTTATTTTTTGTACTTTAGTTTTTTTAATTGTATTTATTTGTAGGTATTGTATTTAATTAATTTATTGATAGTGTAGTGTTAGGTTTAATTGTAACTTAGGTTAGGATTTATTTTACAGGTAATTTTGCAATTATTTTAACTAGGTAGCTATTAAATAGTAAATAACTATTTAATAGCTATTGTACCTGGTTAAAATAAATACAAAGTTGCCTGTAAATAAATATTAATCCTAAAATAGCTACAATATAATTATAATTTATATTGTAGCTATATTAGGGTTTATTTTACAGGTAAGTATTTAGCTTTAAATAGGAATAATTTATTTAATAAGAGTTAATTTATTTCGTTAGATTTAAATTATATTTAACTTAGGGGGGTGTTAGGGTTAGGGTTAGACTTAGCTTTAGGGGTTAATACATTTATTATAGTGTTAACAAGGTCTGGTCGGCAGATTAGGGGTTAATACTATTTATTATAGGGTTATTGAGGCGGGAGTGAGGCGGATTAGGGGTTAATAACTTTATTATAGTAGCGGTGAGGTCCGGTCGGCAGATTAGGGGTTAATAAGTGTAGGTAGGTGGCGGCGACGTTTGGGGTGGCAGATTAGGGGTTAATAAATATAATATAGGGGTCGGCGGTGTTAGGGGCAGCAGATTAGGGGTACATAGGGATAACGTAGGTGGCGGCGGTGTGCGGTCGGCAGATTAGGGGTTATAAAAATGTTAGAAGTGGCGGCGATGTGGGGGGGACCTCGGCTTAGGGGTACATAGGTAGTTTATGGGTGTTAGTGTACTTTAGAGCACAGTAGTTAAGAGCTTTATGATCCGGCGTTAGCCCAGAAAGCTCTTAACTCCTGGCTTTTTTCTGCGGCTGGAGTTTTGTCGTTAGATTTCTAGCGCTCACTTCAGCCAAGACTCTAAATACCGGCGTTAGAAAGATCCCATTGAAAAGATAAGATACGCAATTTGGCGTAGGGGGATCTGCGATATGGAAAAGTCATGGCTGGAAAGTGAGCGTTAGACCCTTTAATGACTGACTCTAAATACTAGCGGGCGGTAAAAACCAGCGTTAGGACGCCCTAACGCTGGTTTTGACGGCTAACGCAGAACTCTAAATCTAGGCGTTAGTGTTGCACATTTTCACCAAACATTACAAAAAACACACACAGTAATTGATGGCTATATAAGTATGCTGCTCCCAATTGGTTGACTGTCTGTTCTGTCTGGTAGCTGCAATGAAAATATCCTGTAGTCTGTCTTACCTCCCCTAAAAAGACAGTTTTAACCTATAAATACCAGGCAATTCTCCCTAAACAAGAGAAAGTAACAAACCCTAGAGGTACGTTTCAGCCTCTCTGGGGCTTCGTCAGTGAAATGCAGGCCCCACTATATAGGCATGAAGGTAAGAGGTCTACATCCGGTTTCCCTTTATTACTAAGGGCGACTACACAGAGTGATTTAAATAAGCAAACAGAAAACAGAGACCAAAAAAAAAAAAAAGAGGAGTCCATAAAATTCAGCTTTCCAGGATTTTTATTTCCAATTTTGTGAGAATTGTATGTTTAGCAAGTGAAATATACTCAAGTGAAACATTATAAAGATAAATAAATAGATAGATTTAAATAGGAACAGGTGAGGTTGTTTTTTTTCTCTCTTCCACTACGATGTCACAGGTCACAAAGAGATAAAAGGTACTAGAGATCCAACACTAATGAGAAGATGAGAAGGTTATACCTAAGAGGTACAAGCAAACCAGTGCGGTTGGCAACACTAAATAAATATATCCATTGTCTCTCAAATCAATGGGGATCTCTCTATCTCCCCATCAATACAGAATCCCAGAGTGCCTTGATAATGCAGTACAGGTCTATCTGGAGGTTTGTACGGTGGACATATTCCTCCATGTTTCTGAAGTAATGCACAAGGTCAATTATTCCTCTGCAATGTGGGGCAGCCTCCTTCCAATTTCTCACTACGGCCAGTTTTGTGGCCATTAAAGGGACAGTCTACACCAGACTATTTATTGTTTTAAAATATATAAAAATCACTTTATTACATATTCCCTAGTTTTGCATAACCAACACAGTTATATTTATACACCTTTTACCTCTGTGATTATCTTGTATCTAAGCCTCTGCCTCCTTATTTCTTTTGACAGACTTGCATATTAGCCAATCAGTGCTGGCTGCTAGGAACTCCACGTGCGTGAGCACAGTGTTGTCTATATGAAACACATGAACTTACACTCTCTAGTGGTGAAAAACTGTCAAAATGCCAGGAGAGAAGAGGCGGCCTTCAAGGGCTTAGAAATTAGCATATGAACCTCCTAGGTTTAGCTTTCAACTAAGAATACCAAGAGAACAAAGCAAAATTGGTGATAGATGTAAATTTGAAGATTGTTTAAAAGTGCATGCCCTATCTGAATAATGAAAGGTTGTTTTGGACTAGACTGTCCCTTTAATATTACAATTAGGAGGCAACTTGTAGGTTTTGGAGGTTTTTGTAAGTTCAAGTGAAGCTGCTCAGTCTAACGGGTGAGTACATCTATCAGATTCAGTTGCTTAAATACATTTTCTACCATACACACACACACACACACATATACATATATATATATATATATATATATATATATATATATATATATATATATATATATATATATATATATATATATATATATACACACACACACACACACGCACACATACATATGCATACATATACACACATACATACACATACAATAGGGCAAGTCCACCATATATGTTGGAAATCTCACACACTAATACTCTGGGGAGCAAGTTGGATATATTTTGTGTAATTTGGTCGGGACTAGATACCATCTGGACAACAGTTTATAGAACAATTTATATAGGTTGATACAATGTAGAGTAATCTTGGTGTGGATTAATGCTTCTGTCCATCATTTGGCACTGAACTCTGTTCCAATCTTCTTCCCAGGTTCTTACGCATAAGTTTTAATTACATGAGGGGAGCTTAGACAACACAGTGTGTAGATAACGAGGCATAAAGCTGTGAACATGTTGTCCATCTCATCTCCCAAATAGTTAGTGTTCTGGGAGCGGAGGAGAGAAAACTTAAATTATGCTTACCTGATAATTTCACTTCCTTCTGTATGAGGTGAGTCCACTGCATCATTCCTTACTGTTGGGAAATACTGAACCTGGCCACCAGGAGGAAGGCTTAAATACTCCCCCCCACTTCCCTCATATCCCAGTCATTCTGCCAAGGGAACAAGGAACAGTAGGAGAAATATCAGGGTATAAATGGTGCCAGAAGAAAAAAACTAAATTTTGGTCCGCCCATCGGAGTATACGGGCGGGGGCCCGTGGACTCTCCTCATACAGAAGGAAATTAAATTATCAGGTAAGCATAATTTAAGTTTTCCTTCTTAATATGAGGAGAGTCCGGGGGCGTGTCCCAACAGCGTACCGGCATGAACGCATTTTATGTGAGCTCTGCATAAGATCCTCTCTAATCCACCGATTAAAGAGCTACAACAGCAAAATCAACTACATTATTAGCTGCACTACAGCCTGTGGCTATATTTCTGTTCTTGATTGCTGTTTTCATGACTCCAGATCGGCAGTTTAAAACCTAGGGCGGCGGCCTATACCTAGGTAGCATTCTCCCCTGGACCCACCGGGTTTATCAGTGCTGGCAGAACATATCTGCCTTACTGCATCTATCTGCAATACCAAAATCTACAACATACTTTCTCTAAACCAACAGCCTAGGTGGGCCTTACTTCCCAGTGAACTCGACAGAAGAATATCACAAAATAGCGGCTGTATGGGAAACCGATCTAATGCAGCACTTGGACCAGCCGCCAGCGCTTCGCTAAACTAGAGAAAATGCTACTAAAACTTTATTAAAGCTCACTACCCAGAGACCTCTTAGAACGCATGATAGTAGAAGCGCCTGAACAGAAATATCCGCAAGCTGCAACTTATGACAGCAGCCGGAAGACACAGGCAATAGAGCAGAAACGCTTCTCCCCGCATATCCTCCCCAACAGAACAGCGGACAGAGAGCTAACTAAAACTCCTCAAGAAAACCTACGCTCCACCGGCTCACTTCAGCTTACGCAGACATTGGATTGTAAAGAGCCTCCGACTATGAACAGAATTGTGTCACTCGATCCAGCGCTTCTGGTGCTGCCGGAGCCACTGTCAGTAGCAAAAGGAAACATTCAACCTGAAGCCTACAGTGGACTACCTTCAAGCAGCGCCGGTCACTTAACACCTGTACTCTCACATATGAGCCACCGGGCAGGCGCACCCTTCACAAGTGATTCATTATTTATTGTAAAGCGCCACATATGGGACCTACCTAACACTATTGCACAAGCGATCACATACTTCGAAGAGGGCTAAAGACTACTTTTTACCTGCATCTCTAACACTGTCCGCAGTGTTCACCACCAATAAGACATTATTAGAGGCATATGTTCTCAGTATCAGTTCCATATAGAAAAACATAATTTATGTAAGAACTTACCTGATAAATTCATTTCTTTCATATTAGCAAGAGTCCATGAGCTAGTGACGTATGGGATATACATTCCCACCAGGAGGGGCAGTTTCCCAAACCTCAAAATGCCTATAAATACACCCCTCACCACACCCACAATTCAGTTTAACGAATAGCCAAGAAGTGGGGTGATAAGAAAAAAGTGCGAAAGCATAAAAAATAAGGAATTGGAATAATTGTGCTTTATACAAAAAAATCATAACCACCACAAAAAGGGTGGGCCTCATGGACTCTTGCTAATATGAAAGAAATGAATTTATCAGGTAAGTTCTTACATAAATTATGTTTTCTTTCATGTAATTAGCAAGAGTCCATGAGCTAGTGACGTATGGGATAGCAGATACCCAAGATGTGGATCTTCCACGCAAGAGTCACTAGAGAGGGAGAGATAAAATAAAGACAGCCAATTCCGCTGAAAAATAATTCACACCCCAAACAAAGTTTAAATTTCATAATTAAAAAAAACTGAAATTAAAAGCAGAAGAATCAAACTGAAACAGCTGCCTGAAGTACCTTTCTACCAAAGACTGCTTCAGAAGAAGAAAATACATAAAAATGGTAGAATTTAGTAAAAGTATGCAAAGAAGACCAAGTTGCTGCTTTGCAAATCTGATCAACCGAAGCTTCATTCCTAAATGCCCAGGAAGTAGAAACTGACCTAGTCGAATGAGCTGTAATCCTTTGAGGCAGAGTTCTACCCGACTCAACATAAGCATGATGAATCAAAGACTTTAACCAAGACGCCAAAGAAATGGCAGAGGCCTTCTGACCTTTCCTAGAACCAGAAAAGATAACAAATAGACTAGAAGTATTTCGGAAATCTTTAGTAGCTTCAACATAATATTTTAAAGCTCTAACTACATCCAAAGAATGCAACGATCTTTCCTTAGAGTTCTTAGGATTAGGACACAATGAAGGAACCACAATTTCTCTACTAATGTTGTTAGAATTCACAACCTTAGGTAAAAATTTAAATGAAGTTCGCAAAACCGCCTTATCCTGATGAAAAATCAGAAAAGGAGACTCACAAGAAAGAGCAGATAATTCAGAAACTCTTCTAGCAGAAGAGATGGCCAAAAGAAACAAAACTTTCCAAGAAAGTAATTTAATATCCAGCGAATGCATAGGTTCAAACGGAAGAGCTTGAAGAGCCCCCAGAACCAAATTCAAACTCCAAGGAGGAGAAATTGACTTAATGACAGGTTTTATACGAACCAAAGCCTGTACAAAACAATGAATATCAGGAATATTAGCAATCTTTCTGTGAAAAAGAACAGAAAGAGCAGAGATTTGTCCTTTCAAGGAACTTGTAGACAAACCTTTATCCAAACCATCCTGAAGAAACTGTAAAATTCTAGGAATTCTAAAAGAATGCCAAGAAAAATGATGAGAAGAACACCAAGAAATGTAAGTCTTCCAGACTCGATAATATATCTTCCTAGACACAGATTTACGAGCCTGTAACATAGTATTAATTACGGAGTCAGAGAAACCTCTATGACTGAGAATCAAGCGTTCAATCTCCATACCTTCAAATTTAAGGATTTGAGATCCTGATGGAAAAAAGGACCTTACGATAGAAGGTCTGGTCTTAACGGAAGAGTCCACGGTTGGCAAGTAGCCATCCGAACAAGATCCGCATACCAAAACCTGTGAGGCCATGCTGGAGCCACCAGCAGAACAAACGAACGCTCCTTTAGAATCTTGGAAATCACTCTTGGAAGAAGAACTAGAGGCGGAAAGATATAGGCAGGATGAAACTTCCAAGGAAGTGACAATGCATCCACTGCTTCCGCCTGAGGATCCCTGGATCTGGACAGATACCTGGGAAGCTTCTTGTTTAGATGAGAAGCCATCAGATCTATTTCTGGAAATCCCCAGATTTGAACAATCTGAAGAAATACCTCTGGGTGAAGAGACCATTCGCCCGGATGTAATGTTTGCCTTCCCAATTGTCTATACCTGGGATGTGAACCGCAGAAATTAGACAGGAGCTGGATTCCGCCCATACAAGAATTCGAGATACTTCTTTCATAGCCAGAGGACTGTGAGTCCCTCCTTGATGATTGACATATGCCACGGTTGTGACATTGTCCGTCTGAAAACAAATGAACGACTCTCTCTTTAGAAGAGGCCACGACTGAAGAGCTCTGAAAATCGCACGGAGTTCCAAAATGTTGATTGGTAATCTCGCCTCCTGAGATTCCCAAACCCCCTGCGCTGTCAGAGACCCCCATACCGCTCCCCAACCTGTCAGACTTGCATCTGTTGAAATCACAGTCCAGGTCGGAAGAACAAAAGAAGCCCCCTGAACTAAACAATGGTGGTCTGTCCACCACGTTAGAGAGTGTCGTACATTCGGTTTTAAAGATATTAATTGTGATATCTTTGTATAATCCCTGCACCACTGGTTCAGCATACAGAGCTGAAGAGGTCGCATGTGAAAACGAGCAAAGGGGATCGCGTCTGATGCAGCAGTCATAAGACCTAGAATTTCCATGCATAAGGCTACCGAAGGGAATGATTGAGACTGAAGGTTTCGACAAGCTGAAACCAATTTCAGACGTCTCTTGTCCGTTAACGACAGAGTCATTGACACTGAATCTATCTGGAAACCTAAAAAGGTTACCCTTGTCTGAGGAATCAACGAACTCTTTGGTAAATTGATCCTCCAACCATGTTCTCGAAGAAACGATACAAGTCGATTCGTATGAGATTCTGCTAAATGTGAAGACTGAGCAAGTACCAAGATATCGTCCAAATGAGGAAATACCACAATACCCTGTTCTCTGATTACAGATAGCAGGGCACCGAGAACCTTTGTAAAAATCCTTGGAGCTGTTGCTAGGCCAAACGGCAGAGCCACAAACTGGTAATGCTTGTCTAGAAAAGAGAATCTCAGAAACTGATAGTGATCTGGATGAATCGGAATATGCAGATATGCATCTTGTAAATCTATTGTGGACATATAATGCCCTTGCTGAACAAAAGGCAGAATAGTCCTTATAGTTACCATTTTGAATGTTGGTATTCTTACATAACGATTCAATATTTTTAAATCCAGAACTGGTCTGAAGGAATTCTCCTTCTTTGGTACAATGAATAGATTTGAGTAAAACCCCAGACCCTGTTCCAGAACTGGAACTGGTACAATTACTCCAGCCAACTCTAGATCTGAAACATTTCAGAAACGCATGAGCCTTCACTGGATTTATTGGAACACGAGAAAAAAAAAATATTCTTGCAGGAGGCCTTATCTTGAAGCCTATTCTGTACCCTTGTGAAACAATGTTCTGAATCCAAAGATTGTGAATCGAATTTATCCAAATTTCTTTGAAAAATCGTAATCTGCCCCCTACCAGCTGAGCTGGAATGAGGGCCGCACCTTCATGTGGACTTGGGAGCTGGCTTTGGCTTTCTAAAAGGCTTGGATTTATTCCAGACTGGAGATGGTTTCGAAACTGATACAGTTCCTGTAGAGGAAGGATCAGGCTTCCGTTCCTTATTGTGACGAAAGGAACGAAAACGATTAGCAGCCCTATATTTACCTTTAGATTTTTTATCCTGTGGTAAAAAAGTTCCTTTCCCCCCAGTAACAGTTGAAATAATAGAATCCAACTGTGAACCAAACAATTTATTACCTTGGAAAGAAAGGGAAAGCAAAGTTGACTTAGAAGACATATCAGCATTCCAAGTTTTAAGCCATAAAGCTCTTCTAGCTAAAATAGCTAAAGACATATACCTGACATTAACCCTAATGATATCAAAAATGGCATCACAAATAAAGTTATTAGCATGTTGAAGAAGATTAGCACAACAAGTATCAGATCATAATACTCATAGCATTGTTAAAGCCTCCAACCAGAAAGTTGAAGCTGCAGCAACGTCTGCCAAAGATATAGCAGGCCTAAGAAGATTACCTGAACATAAGTAAGCTTTTCTTAGAAAGGATTCAATTTTCCTATCTAAAGGATCCTTAAAGGAAGTACTATCTGCCGTAGGAATAGTAGTACGTTTAGCAAGAGTAGAGATAGCCCCATCAACTTTAGGGATTTTGTCCCAAAACTCTAATCTGTCAGATGGCACAGGATATAATTTCTTAAACCGTTTAGAAGGAGTAAATGAATTACCCAAATGATTCCATTCCCTGGAAATTACTTCAGAAATAGCATCAGGAACGGGAAAAACCTCCGGAATAACTACAGGGGGTTTAAAAACCGTATTTAAACGTTTAGATTTAGTATCAAGAGGACCAGATTCCTCTATTTCTAATGCAATTAAGACTTCTTTAAGTAAAGAACGAATAAATTCCATTTTAAATAAATATGAAGATTTATCAGTATCAATCTCTGAAACAGAATCCTCTGAACCAGAAAAATCATTCTCAGAAACAGAATCAGAATGATGATGTTCATTTAAAAATTCATCTGGAAAATGAGAAGTTTTAAAAGACTTTTTACGTTTACTGGAAGGAGGAATAACAGACATAGCCTTCCTAATAGATTTAGAAACAAAATCTCTTATGTTAACAGGAACACCCTGAGTATTAGATGTTGATGGAACAGCAACAGGTAATGGAACATTACTAAAGGAAATATTATCTGCATTAGAAAGTTTGTCATGACATTCATCACAAACAACAGCCGGAGGAACAGTTACCACAAGTTTACAACAAATACACTTAACTTTGGTAGATCCAGCACCAAGCAGCGATTTTCCAGAAGTAGCTTCTGATTCAGGGTCAATCTGAGACATCTTGCAATATGTAATAGAAAAAACAACATATAAAGCAAAATTGATCAAATTCCTTAAATGACAGTTTCAGGAATGGGAAAAAATGCCAATGAACAAGCTTCTAGCAAGCAGAAGCAAATAAACAACGAGACTTAAATAATGTGGAGACAATAATGACGCTCATATTTTTTAGCGCCAAAAAAGACGCCCACATTATTTGGCGCCTAAATGCTTTTGGCGCCAAAAATGACGCCACATCCGGTGACGCCGACATTTTTGGCGCAAAAACGTCAAAAAAATTCTGCAACTTCCGGCGACAAGTATGAAGCCGGAAATGACAAAGAAAATTTTTGCGCCAAAAAAGTCCGCGCCAAGAATGACGCAATAAAATGAAGCATTTTCAGCCCCCGCGAGCCTAACAGCCCACAGGAAAAAAAGTCAAATTTTTAAGGTAAGAAAAATTGATTATTCATATGCATTATCCCAAATAATGAAACTGACTGTCTGAAATAAGGAATATCGAACATCCTGAATCAAGGCAAATAAATGTTTAAACACATATATTTAAAAACTTTTATATAAAAGTGCCCAACCATAGCTTAGAGTGTCACAAAAAATAAGACTTACTTACCTCAGGACACTCATCTACATGTAGTAGAAAGCCAAACCAGTACTGAAACGAGAATCAGTAGAGGTAATGGTATATATAAGAGTATATCGTCGATCTGAAAAGGGAGGTAAGAGATGAATCTCTACGACCGATAACAGAGAACCTATGAAATAGACCCCGTAGAAGGAGATCATTGAATTCAAATAGGCAATACTCTCTTCACATCCCTCTGACATTCACTGCGCACTGAGAGGAAAACCGGGCTCCAGCCTGCTGCGAAGCGCATATCAACGAAGAATCTAGCACAAACTTACTTCACCACCTCCACGGGAGGCAAAGTTTGTAAAACTGATTTGTGGGTGTGGTGAGGGGTGTATTTATAGGCATTTTGAGGTTTGGGAAACTTTGCCCCTCCTGGTGGGAATGTATATCCCATACGTCACTAGCTCATGGACTCTTGCTAATTACATGAAAGAAATAATCTAAACTGTTTTGTATGAGATGAAACTGACATATCCGATGTTTCAACGTCATATTGCTTTGAATTACCTAGCCCAGACGCGAGTAATTAGAGGCCACTGTATACCGGATTTAAACTGGGGGCAAAAATGTAATATTAGAGCATAGTATGTGGTGAATTTTTTATTTGTTAATAATGTTGTACATAGGTTACAGACAGTATTTGTGATGACCTCCCTTCTAAAAAGTTATTGCAATTTGTGGGAATTGTATGGAAAAGCTTAAAACAAATGTCAATCATAACAATATCAGACAGTATGTCATAACAAGTGTTATCCTGGTCCATATAGGTTATAGTATTCTTGTTGGTTATACTGTGTTTTGCTGCAAAGGGTTTAGATTGTAATGTTTATATAGTATAATTCAATTTTAAGCGCTCCACAACAACAACCCTAGGTGATAAAGGAAATGTACACTTATATTTATTAACAAATCACTTTATGTTAATACTGCTGTATGCTAGCAATTATACCAATTATACCATTTGCGCTCAATTATACTTATGTTAATAGCTGTTTATGCCGTTGGACTGTCACCAACATATAGTAACATCTTGTTTACTGTGCTCAGTTATGGTTTTTGCTCCCTATACCAGGAAGCAAATTTTGTTTTGTTATTTTTACTCTATATTATAATCTATTATAGCAATACAGGTTCATAAGAGACCCACACAGGCTATATATGTTTTGGTCTAAAAAGTTATAACTAGGGCCAATTAAGAAAAAAAATTAATTTAAGAGAGTATTCCTAGGTGCTAAAGTTGACAGATGCGACATATGATATATGTTTATGTACAGTTAGCACATTGAATCATTATGAAGAACCAATATACTGTAATACTCTTGATGTTTGTTTTATATATGCATTTTATGATATGTATGTTCATTTGATCTAAATAAAGCTCTTTTGAACAATAAAAAAAAAATAAAAAAAAAAAAAAAAAAAAAAGGAGGAGAGTCCATGGCATCATTCCTTACTGTTGGGAAAACTATACCCAAGCTCTACAGGACACTGAATGATAACGGCAGAGGTAAAAGAGGCGGACCCTAATCTGAGGGCACCACAGCCTGCAAAACCTTTCTCCCAAAAGCTGCTTCGGCCGAAGCAAAAACGTCAAACTTGTAAAATTTTAAAAAAGTATGTAAGGACCAGGTAGCCGCCTTACAAATCTGATCCATAGAGGCCTCGTTCTTAAAGGCCCAAGAGGAAGACACCGCTCTAGTGGAATGAGCCGTAATCCTCTGAGGAGGTCTAAGCCCTGCTGACTCATAAGCTAAGCATATAACACTCCTCAACCAAAAAGATAAGGAAGTCGAAGAAGCCTTCAGACCTTTACGCTTCTCAAAGTAGATAAACAAGGAAGAAGTTTGCCTAAAATCCTTAGTAGCTTGAAAATAAAACTTCAAAGCTCGAACCACATCCAGATAATGAAGTAAACGTTCCTTCGAAGGAGGATTAGGACACAAGGAAGGAACCACAATCTCCTGATTGATGTTGCGATCAGACAACCTTAGGGAGAAAAGCCAAGCCGGTACGTTGGACAGCCTTATCAGTGTGGAACACCAGATAAAGAGGCTCACATTGCAAGGCAGTTATTTCAGAAACTCTGTGTGCAGACGCAATAGCCAATAGAAAAAGAACCTTCCATGACAACAATTTGATGTCAACTGAATGCATAGGCTCAAATGGAGCCCGTTGCAAAAACTTAAGAACAAGATTCAAACTCCAAGGTGGAGCATTATATCTAAACTCAGGTCTGATCCTAATCAGAGCCTTAACGAAAGATTGCACATCAGGGAGCTCTGCGAGCCTCTTGTGCAGCAAAACAGATAGGGCTAAAATCTGTCCCCTCAGGGAACTGGCAGAAAGGCCCTTCTTCAGACCCTCCTGGAGAAAAGAAAGTATCCTGGCAGCCTTAACCTTATGCCAGGCTAAACCATGCTCTTCACACCAGAATAAGTAAGCTCTCCACACCTTATTATGGATGCGACGAGTAACAGGCTTAGGAGCCTGAATGAAAGTATCAATAACCCTCTCAGAGAAACCTCTCTTGGCTATGACTAAGCGTTCAATCTCCACGCAGTCAGCCTCAGAGAATCTAGATTTTGATGAACAAAAGGACCCTGTTCCAGCAGACCCCGGCGACAAGGTAACTTCCACCGAGGAGATGAGGACATCCCCACCAGGTCCGCGAACCACATCCTTCGCGGCCATGATAGAGCAATCAGTATCACTGATGCCTGCTCCTGCTTGATGCGGGCCACTACACGAGGAAGAAGTGGTAACGGCGGGAAAATGTAAATCAGGTTGAACCTCCAAGGCACTGCTAATGCATCTATTAGCTCTGCTTGAGGATCCCTGGACCGCGACCCATATCTGGGTAGCTTAGAATTGAGCCGGGACACCATGAGATCTATCTCCAGCGTCCCCTAATTGTTGCAAATCTCTGCAAACACCTCGGGATGGAAAGACCATTCCCCGGAAAAAGGATTGTCTGCTGAGGAAATCAGCATCCCAGTTGTCCACACCCGGAATGCGGATCGCTGAAAGCGAGCAGTTGTGAGCCTCCGCCCACTCCAGAATCCAAGATACTTCCCTCATTGCTAGGGAGCTTCTTGTTCCCCCCTGATGGTTGATATAAGCCACCGAGGTTATGTTGTCCGATTGGAATCTGATAAACTGGGACGACCCCAGAAGAGGCCAAGCCTTCAGAGCATTGAAGAGTGCTCGAAGTTCCAGAATGTTGATCGGGAGGAAGGATTCCTCTCGAGTCCACAGGCCCTGTGCCTTCCTGGTACCCCAAACAGCTCCCCATCCTGATAGACTTGCGTCCGTAGTCACAATCTCCCAGGATGGTCTCAAGAAGGATGCCCCTTGGGACAGGTGATCTGGACAGATCCACCAGTAGAGCGATTCTCTCGACCGGTTGTCCAGAGAAATCTGTTGAGACAGATCCGAATGATCGCTGTTCCACTGTCTTAGCATGCACAGCTGTAGTGGTCTGAGATGGAATCTTGCAAAAGGAATAAATGTCCATGCTGGACACCATGAGACCAATCACCTCCATACACCGAGCCACGGAGGGCCTTCAGGAGGTCTGGAGGGCAAGACAAGCTGAAGTTCGCTTGTAACGTCTCTGGTGTAAGGAATATCCTCATGGATATGGAGTCTATTATAGTACCCAGGAATTCCACCCTGGTACTGGGAATAAGATAACTCTTTTCTAACTTTATCTTCCATCCATGATATTGAAGAAGTTACAGAAGAGATTTCAAATGGTCCTCTGCCAGATGACAAGATGGTGCTTGAACCAGAATATCGTCCAAGTATGGAGCTACTGCTATACCTCTGGTTCTGGCAACTGCAAGCAGAGCCCCTAGAACCTTCTTAAAAACTTTTGGAGCAGTAGCTAGACCAACCGGAAGTGCAATAAACTGGAAGTGCTGGTCAAGGAACGCAAACCATAGGAACTTGAAGTGTTCCTTGTGGATTGGAACGTGAAGGTAAGCATCCTTCAGATCTATAGTGGTCATGAACTGTCCTTCCGGAACTAAGGGAAGGATGGACCTTATCGTCTCTATCTTGAACGAGGGGATAGATAGGAATTTGTTTAAGCACTTTAGGTCCAGAATCGGGCGGAAAGTTCCCTCCTTCTTTGGGACCATAAACAGGTTTGAATAGTATCTCAAACCTCTTTCTGCAAGAGGTACCGGGACAATGACTCCGAGGGAGGAGAGATCCCTCACGCACCCCAGAAATACTTTTCTGGCCTGGAAGACAAGTTTGATAGGAGGAATCTGCCCCTGGGTGGATGAGACTTGAAACCTATCTTGTATCCCTGAGCGATGACCTCCAGGACCCACGGGTCTTGCACGCCCCCAAACCAAGCGATAGTCTGCCCCCCTAGGTGATCCAGAACCGGATCGGGGGCCGCCCCTTCATGCCGACTTTGTCTCGGCGGGCTTCTTGCTCTGCTTGGATTTATTCCAGGACTGAGCCGGCTTCCAAGTACCCTTGGATTGCTCGGGTTTTGCAGATTGGGATTTATCAGAACGAAAGGAACGGAAATTAGGACTTTGTCCCTTAGGCTTGTTCTTCTTATCCTGTGGTAAAAAGGCACCTTTGCTTCCAGTAACTGTGCAGATAATTGAGTCCAGGCCTGGACCAAATAAAATCTTTCCCTTAAAGGGGAGGGAAAGAAGTCTGGACTTAGAAGTCATGTCCACAGACCAGGACTTTAGCCAGAGAGCCCTACGGACTTGAACAGAAAAACCTGGAGCCTTAGCATTCAGGCGAATAATTTGCATCACAAATAAAATAATTACTCACCCTTAAGGACTTAATTCTTTCCTGGATCACGTCGAGGAAACCCTCCACCTCGATCAACTCAGATAAGGAGTCGCACCAGTAGGTAGCCACTCCAGCAACCGCCGCTGCCGGTTGAAACAAATATCCTGTATGTTGAAACATCTTTCTTAACAGAGTTTCTATCTTCTTATCCATGGGCTCTTTAAACCACAAACTGTTCTCAAGTGGGATAGTAGTGCGCTTAGCAAGCGTGGAGATAGCTCCATCCCCGTTGGGGATGAAACCCCACAACTCCAATTGAGAGTCCGGGACCGGGAACAATTTCTTAAAGGAAGACGAAGGGGAAAATGAAAAACCAATCCTTTCCCATTAGTTCTTAATAATGTTCGCCATATTTACAGGAACCGGGAAAGTTTGTGGTACAACCCTGTCCTCATAGACCTTATCTAATTTAGGAATCAAAGGTTCCTCAGGCAATTTGGGCTCTGGAACCTCTAACGTAGCCAAAACTTCTTTCAACAGAAAACGTAAATGTTCAATCCTAAATCTAAAGTCTGGTTCCTCCGCAGCTAGAGGCTTAGAGGCAGCAGATTTCAACCCAGAAAGTGCTCCCTCTGAAGTATCAGAGGCGCCTTCATCATCGGATAATCTCATATCAGATAAATCCAACAAACTAGTAGCTGACCCCTGGGAAGGATAGCAATATTGACCTTTCACTTGCGCTTAGCAGGGTGAGGTAAAGCACTAAAGTCCGCAGACACCGGTGTTTGTAACTGTGCAGTAAAATCTGGCAGTAAAAGGGCCCCTCCAGATGGAGGATTAGGAGTGCTACGGGAAGCTGCATGTGTATTAGGAAATGACTGTAGGGTGCGCACCTCACGGGATGGAGACTCCTCAGAGATGGATGGCTCAGTGGAATCAAACATATTAACCTTCTTTGACATGATTACTTTATCAAGGCATGTGAAACCTCCATAGCTTGCGAATACAAAGCAGACTATTGATTAATAAGAAAAAACAGCACCTTTATACCCCCACTCATCACCTCCTATGACCCAGGCAAAACAGAGAAACCACTTCTTCTCCGGGAAAACCGCACAGTCAGGAAAGAGGAATAAGTGTGACCACACCCGGTCACATGGTGCACAATGCAGGACCGCCCCTGCTATACTAGCAAAAAAAAAGCGCAAAGTCTTTCAGGCTGCGCAGCTCACAAAACAAAAGTAAAAACTTGTACGTTCCAACATCTGCATGAGCCCAAAAACCAGCAGATAAACTTATGTGATTAATCCTCACTGTTCAATAACCCCCCTCAGGGGATATTAACCCTTGATTCCATACAGATAAAAGGAGCCACACTGTGACTCTGTCTTCTGGCGTTATCATATGTATAAAAAAATTAAACGATCTTACCGGAATCTATGCCATGTTACAGAAACACAGCCTCTCAAGTTTGACAGTCTTGTAGCATCGCCCCTGAGGGATGGAAGCAGGCAGTGAAACTCGTTAACACTGATTGCTTAGGAGCTGTTAATACAAATCTGGATGGGCTCGCATAAAGACTCTCCCTGCATCTCCAGACTCTAACTTTCGTCAATGCTCTCACTGAGAGGCTAAGACTACTTAAAACTCTAGTCCCATTTAGAAGGGTAGATACCCTTCATAAGGAACTACTCAAAATCTTCTGACACTTCTCTGCCAACCTCCTGTGACGAAAGGCAAAGAATGACTGGGATATGAAGGAAGTGGGGGGGGGGGGGGTATTTAAGCCTTTGGCTGGGGCATCTTTGCCTCCTCCTGGTGGCCAGGTTCAGTATTTCCCCAACAGTAAGGAATGATGCCGTGGACTCTCCTCATATTAAGAAGGAAATCCCCATCCTTTCATAAAAGATCGTAATCTAATGAGGTCAAAGTGGATCTTAGGAGCGTAGTTTGTTGTACACTCTTTCTTTCTGGGTTAGTAAAGATGAACCTCTGAATAAATCTCTAACAGTTCATGGGTCTCCTTTCCCACTTTCATTGTTGATTGTGGGAGTCCATATATTAAACCTCTAAGGGGATGTATCAGAGGGATAAGGTGCTATTTGAGGCTGATTCAGGGGTAGTGAGCATGGCTGCTTCACAGTAATGTCTAATATTAGGAAGACCTAGACCACCGGTTTCGCAAGGGTCCTGCAAGATCTTAGCCACTATTCTTATTTTTTTTACCATCCCACACATATGAGTTAATCAGTTTTTTGAATGCATTAAGAAGTGAGAGTGACAATTTCCTTGGTAAATATCTAAATAAAGATGTAAGTTTCGGGAGTTGCATCATTTGAGTTGCTGCTATTCTGCCGTACCCAGAGATATCGCTGTATCTCATAAGCTTTTATTTTACCAACGTAATTACAAAAAATAGTCCACACTGATGTATTTTTTATATGATAAGGTTTGCGTTCTACTCAATTGCAAGTTTAACTAATTTTTTATTATTTTTTTATATTTCCGGTAACATTGCAAGTAATAATTTAGAGACGCACACAACATATCTCAACACATTGTGCTACGACCATGGTGACTCACAAATAATTCAGCAAATAATGATTAATGGAAACTTGAAAAAATTTGAGACTTTTATTCCTTAAAGGAACAGGAAACCCAATATTTTTTTTTCCGAAATTCCGACAGAACAAACAATTTTAAGCAATGTTATGATTAACTACTATTATCAATTTTGTTTCATTCTCTCAGTATCTTTTGCTGAAGGAACAGCTACTACTGGGAGCTGAGCACATCAGGTGAGCCAATGACAAGAGGCATATATATGTGCAGCCACCTGTTACGGTACCAACAGGGTACCAAGGGTTAATACCAGATGAACAATGTCCTGAATAGGGAACCAGCAACTCACAACCCCAATCCGTTTCCCCCCCTCAAACATGAGACCAGGCTCCACATTCAAGGTAAAACAAAAGTGAACTTTATTAAGGGCCATATGCCCAGTATTTATGCAGGTCAGACCCCAGATGGGGGGTTGAAAGAATGCTGTACATTAGATGGAGGGACAACGCCCTTTGACAGGCCACAATAGAATCACATTACTTTACTTAGGCAGATAACAAGTTAAACACAAGACACAGTTGATCCTTTCTTATCACTGGGGTGTCTGCTCTCTAGATGTGATTAAACAATGGAATGTTTATCACTAACTTTAATGACAGTACACAATAGCTGAGGCTAGTAACCTTGTCGTTAGAAATTAGCTTCTTAAAGCTGAACAC
This sequence comes from Bombina bombina, assembly GCF_027579735.1. NCBI lineage: Eukaryota > Metazoa > Chordata > Amphibia > Anura > Bombinatoridae > Bombina > Bombina bombina. The sequence goes on from NC_069505.1 coordinate 25,772,458, forward strand.
AGTTAACTCCTTCAGTCCTGACAGAAGGGTCTGTCACATAGCTCCCCCCTTGTGGAACACTCCGGCAGACCCGGCTTGACCCTTTGGCGGGTCAACCTGGGGATAACCGGACTAGGAGGTGGTAGGCATGTCTGTTTGCCGGGACAATCCATCTGTTTTCCTGTTATGAGAGAGAATCCCTGTCCGTATAAATAAGGGTTCAACCTCATCAGTGCCCCGACTAGGGCTAAACAGTCCTTCAAAATATCATCGGCTTCTTTACGTGGTTGTTGTACCTGCTCTTTATAGGTATCCACAATCCGTTCATACTGACATAGGGTGCCCTTGAGTTGCTGCACCTCACTATGAGCCAGCGTCAGCTTCTCCTCCAGTGTCACCAAGTTTGTCTTTAATGTTTCATGTTCCACTCTCAAGCTGGTGTTTTCTGCACTCTGTCGGTGCAGCTTGTCTAGCAGAGATTCCTGTTCTAAACGTGCTTTTTCCTCTGCACTCCTCTTCTCTCCCGCTAGCACTGTTACATGATTATTTAACGTGACCATTTCATCCTCTATGTGGCTCTTCTCCTTCATCAGCGCATTGTAACGGGACTTCCACGTATCAATAGCGGATAGAGATTTACTGAGCTCAGCGTCCTGGGGCTTAGCAGCAGGTGGGTCAGTCTCTGCTGCACGGATCTGGGCACGGGTAGTCACAGGGTTAACATCAGCGGGGCCCATGGGAGCATAGGCAGAAACAAGGGGGGCCAAGTCATTTCCAAGGAGAACATCAGCAGGTAAGTCCTTCATGACCCCCACATTCACAGGTCTAGCGCCCACTCCCCAATCCAAATGTACCCTGGCAACAGGTAGGCAGAACACAGTGCCCCCTGCTACCCTCACAGCCACAGTGTCTCCAGTGTGCTGTTTCTCAGACACCAAGTTCTTTTGAAGCAAGGTCATGGTAGCACCAGTATCCCGTAGACCACTGACCTCCTTCCCATTCACTTTAACTAGTTGCCGGTTATTCCGGTGGGCAGCTTGCACAAGGTCTGCCTCATGTAGGATGCCCCAGCATTCTTGTGCCTCTACGTAGCGGGCCGCAGGCTGAGGATTACGTGGGATTCCGCCGGCGGGTCTTCTCCAGGACTGTGCTTGGTTCGCTGCGTTTAGGGGACACTCTGGTCTTTTGTGCCCTAGTTGCTTACATCCAAAGCACCGAATAGGTTGTGAGTAGCCCCGCGAATTGAACCGGGTTCTCTGAGGGTAGTTCGTGGCCGGAGGCCGTGTGGTATAGCGGTGCGCCGGGGTTTGGTAACTGGCAGCTGCTGGGGTGACTGGGGGTCTGTACTCCACTCTAGCAGGGGGCTTAGTGGTAGCAGTGTCCAGTTTGCGGGAATCCGTATACTCATCTGCCAGGCGAGCAGCTTCATGCAGGGTGGAGGGTTTACGGTCCCGAACCCACTCTCGAACTCCTGCGGGTAACTTGTCAAAGCAATGTTCCAACAGGAATAGCTGCAGCACCTCTTCCCCAGATACGGCTTGGCACCCCGCTATCCAGTGAGCTGCTGTGCGGTGCACCTTACATGCCCACTCAAGGTAGGAATCTCCAGCTAATTTAACAGTGTCTCTGAACCGCCTCCGGTATGCCTCCGGTGTAACCGCATACCTGGAGAGCAGAGCCTCTTTTACAGTATTATAATCCCCGACTTCCTCATCTGGAATGGCCCGAAAAGCCTCACTGGCCTGGCCGGATAATTTTCCGGATAATATCGTGACCCAGTCCTCTGCGGGTACCTGGTGTAGTGCACATTGCCTCTCAAAATCCGCAAGGTACCCATCAATCTCTCCTTCTGTTTCTAGGAAGTTTTTAAAAGCGGCAAAATGCACTTTTCTCTTTTCCATTGGGGTTACCGTGACTTGGGCTACTGCAGCGCCGCTTTGGCGAAGTAGGTTGGCCTCCACAGCTGCTATGACCCGGTCGATAATTTCGGCAGATGGGTTGGGGACATAATATGCCAGTCTTATTTTAACCGCCCGATCAAAGCTTGCTTCTTCAGGGGTTCTGTCTGATATGCTGGGCACATTGGTTCCTTCTGTCCCTGGTACTCTTTCCATCTTAGTCAGTGTTGTAATAATCCCCCTCTTCCTGAGGTTACTGGCTTGTGTAGTTGCTCTTCTGGGCGATGAGGTTCATTCCGTCGCTTGCCACCAATTTTTACGGTACCAACAGGGTACCAAGGGTTAATACCAGATGAACAATGTCCTGAATAGGGAACCAGCAACTCACAACCCCAATCCGTTTCCCCCCCTCAAACATGAGACCAGGCTCCACATTCAAGGTAAAACAAAAGTGAACTTTATTAAGGGCCATATGCCCAGTATTTATGCAGGTCAGACCCCAGATGGGGGGTTGAAAGAATGTTGTACATTAGATGGAGGGACAACGCCCTTTGACAGGCCACAATAGAATCACATTACTTTACTTAGGCAGATAACAAGTTAAACACAAGACACAGTTGATCCTTTCTTATCACTGGGGCGTCTGCTCTCTAGATGTGATTAAACAATGGAATGTTTATCACTAACTTTAATGACAGTACACAATAGCTGAGGCTAGTAACCTTGTCGTTAGAAATTAGCTTCTTAAAGCTGAACACAGTTAACTCCTTCAGTCCTGACAGAAGGGTCTGTCACACCACCAATCAGAAACTAGATCCCAGTAGTGCATTGCTGCCTCTGAGCCTAACTAAATATGGTTTTCAACAAAGGAAACCAAGAGAATGAAGCAAATTAGACATGGAAGATTAGATGGAAGTAAACTGGAAACCCCTTATAGGGATACTAAACCCACATTTTTTCTTTAATGAGAGCAGCAATTTTAAGCATCTTTCTTATTTTTATTCGTTCTCTTGCTATCTTTATTTAAAAAGTAGGAATTTAAAGCTTAGGAGCCAGCCCATTTTAGGTTCAGCCTCATGGATAGCGCTTGCTTATTGGTGGACACAGTTAGCAAACCAATAAACAAGCATAACCCAGGTTCTCAACCAAAAATGGGCCGGCTTTTAAGTTTTACATTCCTGCTTTTTAAATAAAGATAGCAAGAGAACAAAGAACAACTGATAATAGAAGTAAATTAGAATGTTAATTAAAATTGCATGCTCTATCTGAATCATTAAAGAAACAAATTGGGTTTATTGTCCCTTTAACGACAGACATACCCTGTAAATCCACAATCGTTAAGGATTTTACTACATGCCTCACTTCCGGACACCAGCAAGACCTGCCTTATTTCCGCTGCATTTATTGGGGCAAGGTGAAAACCGCCAATGTACAGGGTATGTTAGTGGTTGTTAAGTGGTTAAAGCTGCATGCTCTGTCTAAATAATGAGTTTACTTTTGACTTTACCCCTTTAACTCTAAAAAAAAAAAAAAAATTATGCTTACCCGATACATTTATTTCTTTTTTGACACGATGAGTCCACAGATCATCTTAATTACTAATGGGATATTCACCTCCTGGTCAGCGGGAGGTGGCAAAGAGCACCACAGCAGAGCTGTTAAATAGCTTCTCCCTTCCCTCCCACTTCAGTCATTCGACCGAAGTTAAGGAAAGAAAGGAAAAACCAAGGTGCAGAGGTGACTGAAGTTTACAATAACCCACAACCTGTCTTACAAGAACAGGGCGGGCCGTGGACTCATCGTGTCAAAAAAAAATTAAATTTATCAGGTAAGCATAAATTTTCTTTTCTTTTTTATGACACAATGAGTCCACGGATCATCTTAATTACTAATGGGATTCAATACCCAAGCTAGAGTACACAGATGATACGGGAGGGACAAGACAGGAAACCTAAACGGAAGGCACCACTGCTTGAAGAACCTTTCTCCCAAAAGCGGCCTCCGCCGAGGCAAAAGTGCCAAATTTGTAGAACTTTGAAAAAGTGTAAAGAGAGGACCAAGTTGCAGCCTTGCAAATCTGTTCCACAGAAGCTTCATTTTTGAATGCCCATGAGGAAGAGACAGCCCTCCTGGAATGAGCCGCAACTCTCTCAGGAGGCTGCTGTCCAGCAGTCTCATATGCAAAACGTATGATACTCTTTAGCCAAAAAGAAAAAGAAGTAGCCGTAGCTTTCTGTCCCTTAAGTTTTCCTGAGAAAACCACAAACAAGGCAGAGGATTGAGGAAAATCCTTAGTCGACTGCAGGTAAAACTTTAAGGCACGAACCACGTCCAAATTGTGCAGAAGTCATTCCTTCTGAGAAGGATTAGGACACAAGGAAGGAACAACAATCTCCTGATTAGTGTTCCAATCAGAAACAACCTTAGGAAGAAATCCTAACTTAGTATGTAAAACTACCTTATCCAAATGGAAAATAAGATAAGGAGATTCATACTGCAATGCCGAGAGTTCAGACACTCTCCGAGCAGAAGAAATAGCAACAAGAAATAAAACTTTCCAAGATAACAACTTAATATCTAAGGAATGCATAGGCTCAAACAGAACCCCTTAAAGAACTTTGAGAACTAAATTAAGACTCCATCGAGGAGTAACTGGTTTGAAGACAGGCCTGATCCTGACCAAGGCCTGACAAAATGATTGTACATCTGGAACATCCGCCAGACGTTTGTGTAACAAAATAGATAAGGCCGAAATCTGACCTTTTAAGGAACTTGTCGATAATGCCTTCTCCAAACCCTCTTGGAGAAAAGAAAAAAATTCTAGGAATCCTAACTCTACTCCATGAGTAGCCCTTGAATTCGCACCATTAGAGATATTTCCGCCAAATCTTATTGTAAATCCTTCTAGTTACAGGCTTACGAGCCTGAATCATGGTCTCTATGACCGAGTCAGAAAACCCCCGCTTGGATAAAATTAAGCGTTTAATCTCCAAGCAGTCAGCTTCAGAGAAACTAGATTTGGGTGAAGAAATGGCCCCTGAATTAGAAGGTCCTTCCTCAACGGAAGTCTCCAAGGAGGCAGAGATGCCATCTCCACCAGATCTGCATACCAAATCCTGTGAGACCAGGCCGGTGCATAAGGATCACCGATGCCCTCTTCTGCTTGATTCGAGCAATGACTCGAGGCAGAAGAGCAAACGGAGGAAATAGGTATGCTAGACTGAAGGTCCAAGGAACCGCCAAGGCATCTATCATTTCCGCCTGGGGGTCCCTGGACCTCGAATGTATCTCGGGAGCTTGGCATTCTGTTGCGATGCCATGAGATCTAATTCCGGCTGACTCCACTTGAGAATCAGCCTGGTAAACACTTCCGGATGGAGTTACCACTCCCCGGATAAAAAGTCTGTCTGTTTAGAAAGTCCTCCTCCCAGAGTCCACCCCTGGGATGAAAATCGCAGACAGGCAGCAAGAATGGGCCTCCGCCCACTGAATTATTTTGGTTACCTCTGTCATCGCTAAGGAACTCCTCGTTCCTCCCTGGTGATTGATGTAAGCCACTGAAGTTATGTTGTCCGACTAGAACCTGATAAACTGGACCGAGGCTAACTGGGGCCAGGCCAGAAGAGCATTGAAGATCACTCTCAGCTCCAGAATGTTTGTAGGAAGAACCGACTCTGACCGAGTCCAAACTCCCTGAGCTTTTAGGGAGCCCCCCCTAGAAGGCTGGCGTCTGTTGTCACGATCACCCAGGATGGTCTGCGGAAGCAGGATCCCCAGGAGAGATGATCCAGAGACAACCACCATTGAAGAGAATCCCTTGTCTCCTGCTCAAGTGGTATTCGAGGAGACAAAATGGTATAGTCTCCGTTTCATTGCCTGAGCATGCTTAACTGCAAAAGTCTGAAATGGAACCGAACAAACGGGATGATGTCCATAGCTGCCACCATCAACCCGATTACCTCCATGCACTGAGCCTCTGATGGTCGAGGTGTGGACTGAAGTACTAGAGAAGTATCGATAATCTGATTTCCTGACCTCTGTCAGAAAAAATCTTCATTAATTGGGAATCTATTATGTTTCCCAAGAAAGTTACCCTTGTATTTGGGACTAGGGAACTCTTTTCCTAATTTACCTTCCACCCGTGAAATCGCAGGAAGGATAGTACCATATCCACGTGAGATCTTGCTTGATGAAATGATGGGGCCTGGACTAGAATATCGTCCAGATAGGGCGCCAATGCAATGCCCCGTAACCGAAGCACTGCCAACAGCGATCCCAGAACCTTTGTGAAAATTCTGGGAGCAGTGACTAGACCAAAAGGGAGAGCCACAAACTGAAAGTGTTTGTCCAGAAAGGCAAACCATAGGAACTTGTGATGATTCTTGTGAATAGGAACGTGCAAGTACGCGTTCTTTAAATCCACTGTTGTCCTAAATTGACCCTCCTGGATCAACGGAAGAATGGAACGTATAGTTTCCATCTTGAAGGACAGTACTTTGAGAAATTTGTTTAGACTCTTGAGGTCTAAAATTGGTTTGAAAATTCCCTCTTTTTTGGGAAACACAAAGTGTTTGGAATAAAACCCCTGACCTTGTTCCTGTGGTGGAACTGGAACAATCACTCCCAGGTCTGAGAGGTCTTTTACACAGAGAGCACGCCTCTTGTCGGGTCTGCAGATAATCTTGAAAGTAGAACCTGCCTCTGGGAGAAAAACCTTTGAACTCCAGTTTGTATCCCTGGGACACTTGTCTACTGCCCAGGGATCTCTCGAACCCAAGCCTGAGTGAAGAAGAAAAGTCTGCCCCCTACGAGATCTCTTTGATTCAATGGCAGGCTTCTTGGACTGACTTCCCCTATTCTAAGACTTATTGGGCCCTTTATGAAGGCTTAAACTGCTCCTGCTTGGGAGGAGGGGGGGAAGGATTTCCCTAAAATCTCAAAAGAACCTAAAATTCTCTCTGACGTCCTTTCGCTTATATCTCTTATCCTGTAGATGAAACATCCGCAGAACAAGATTTTAACCATACTGCTCTGCAGCCAATATGGCAAAGCCTGAATAATAGCTCCCAGCTTAAGAAAACTCTTAGTTAAAGGAGTTGACTAACTTAAGGGCAACTATTGTCCAACAGAAACAGACAACGCATCAAAGCAATACACAACCGCACTGGCGATAGAAGCCATACCAACTGCAGGTTGTCAATGTAAACCCTCTAACTTCCAATCATAGGGTCCTTATCCTGCATAGCATCCAAAAGGAACTACTATCCTCTATGGGAGTAGTATCTCCCTTCAGTAAAGACTTCTTGATAGAGTTTGCTGTAGAAAACATCCTCTTAAATATAGGGAAGGAGAGAAAAAGGGATACCCGGTCTCCTATTCCTTAGCAAAAATCTGTATAATCCTATTTGATACAGGAAATACTTCTACCATGAAGGGTCCCTTTAGTATAATTTATTGGAATCTCTAGGATCGACTACTCTTGAAGTAACGGAGTCGTCCAAGGAAGCTAAAACCTCTACAAGTTATAATTGGAGGTATTCAAGCAGAAACTGAAGGAAAGCAACCTCAGTATCAGATGAGGTATTACCCTATCTGAGTCTGAGAATTCCCTCTCAGATACAACCCAATTATCCTCCTCTTCCAAGATACATTTCCTTTTTGTATTTTTCCCTACAGTGTGGAAAATTCAGACAATGCATGAAATGCAAGGTAACTCCAGGTGGAGTAGAAGCGCAGGGCACTGCATGTGGGCTATAAATTCTTTGGGACAAATTAGGAGAAAATTTATGGCATATCTTGATTTTTGTCAATAACTCCTAAACAGCATATGCTTAAAGAGGAGTAGGTTCAGAAAATCTATTTTTATAAAACCATTGGCATCACAAACATAAAACCAAGAGACACCTAACAGGACCTCTTGGTCCCTCCTGAGTCACCAGGGTTGAGTTAACCAAATAAACATGTTAAATTTCGAATAAAAGTTACTGTCTCTTTAAAACTTAAAATTAAACTTTATATTTTTGTGAGCAGCAGAAATATAAATTAGTATGTAAATATAATAGAACCTATCTACACCACAGCTTATTCTTGCTGAGGTGCCCATCAGTCTTTGAGGAACCCAGAAAATACCAAACTTTATTTAAAAACGTTACTAGTAATAGGGAAAAAGATACTGGTTTTTATCTTTATACATAAAACAATCCGGAACGCGCAGTAGCGCTGGCCGGTCCCACATAAGTTACAACACTAACGACTGTGCTACAAAGACTTTCCTTTCCAAAATCGGAAGTAAAATAGGAAGTGCACAGTCAAAAATGGTGCCAAAACATAGCTCCGCCCCCCATGGGCGTGATAACAATTACTCTGCCAGTCGCCACTAACAGTGTACTTAAAACAGTAGTGTGCGCTCTCAAATCAGCGCTAAACAAGCACCGTCCATCGTGGGCGTCACCACTATCTATCTCCAGGTCGCCATTATCATTAGTGTTTAAAAATAGCCACCGGGAGTAACTGAAGCTCTAGTTCAGACCTGAGTGAAAATAGTGCTACCTCTTGATAGGTAGCATCTTAGCCCAAATATGTGAAACTAACTGAACATGTCCCAAAACACAATCCCCTCCTACTGAGTCCTCCTATACTCAGCTATAGAGATTAAGCCCTTAGCCCAGTGCCTGCTTACAACTTGCTGTCACAGGGTCCCCTCCCTATAGAAATAGGAGTTATGTCCCCTTTGGAAAATAAAGTGCTCTACTTCCTCTGAGATCCTTTCTCAGACCCAGGATAAAAAGTCAGCACTTACCTTTAAAATCTGCCGACAGCAGGGCAGCTCAGCAGGATTGAGAGGTCCTCTCCCTCCCATAGCCCTGTGTAAAAAGATAAAGCCTGAGTAATCTTGTTTAGGCTATCAGGATTAGGGCAGCATAAATGTATGGGAGGCGCAGTGAGAATTATGTCCCACAAGTTCCCATTGCTCTAAAGTCACCACTGCTCTACTGAAGAGACTGATATGGACTACAGCTTCACCCTAGAACAAAGCAGCACAATCTTGTACTACTTTAAAAATAATAAATTCTTGATTGAAGAATCTAATCTAACACCTCACTTTACCTCTTCCTATCACTAACGTAGGCAAAGAGAATGACTGGGGTGGGAGGGAAGGGAGGAGCTATTTAACAGCTCTGCTGTGGTGCTCTTTGCCGCCTCCTGCTGACCAGGAGGTGAATATCCCATTAGTAATCAAGATGATCCGTGGACTTATCGTGTCATAAAAAAGAAATAAACCCAGTATAAGTGACGTTTGTGCACAATGTATCTGCATCTAACCCACTGCACAAGGCACAAGGGATATTTGTGTAGCGACAAACGCATTTATTTTCACCTAAATATGCTAAGCAGGGGTGTAAATATAACATGAGAGAGATCTATATCATATTAACCCCATGAAGTACCTGGGAACAGCTAGCAGCTTAATGTCACTCTGGCATCACAAGCAGAAGCTACAAAAAAAACTTACCATAGTGAGCAGCAAGGGCAGTAGTGTTGCTGAAATGATTCCCTCAAGGCGGAGACCCATGAGACTAAACAAAGGTACATTTGTCTGAAAAAAAGAAAAAAGAGGCCATCAGACCCTGGCAGTCACTTTCTGCAGCAGTGACTTATTTGTGCATTTGGCAGCCTTATGCAGACGCCGCATGCTGTTGTGTTCCCTTACAGTACAGGTTATCACCACCTCTACTCTGCGTCTGTTACTTGTTCCAATCATGCTTTGTGTAAAGAAGCTTCTGCATATTACTCCTGACCCTACTGTCCACCAACGTCAGATCATGACCTCTTGTTCTGGTCTTGCTCATTGTGACAAATGCTTCATCCTCAGCTTTATTAAATCCCTAAATATACATATCTGTTTCTATCATATCCCCTTTCTAAATTATATCCTGCAAGTTATACATATGGGCCGTGATGTATTTCCTTGCAAGTATTATTGTTTATACCAAATACAAATATATTAGCCTTATGGGACTAGTTAATTTATATCCTTCAGGAGACATAATCAGCAGAATTATACACAATACACAAACTCACCGTTACTGCTACTCATACCTTTTCCTATACACCCAGCACCTACTGATCTTACCTGCTGCTAATACCTCTTATAAATACACCCAGCACCTACTGACCTTACCTGCTGCTAATACCTCTTCCTATACACCCAGCACCTACTGACCTTACCTGCTGCTAATACCTCTTCCTATACACCCAGCACCTACTGACCTTACCTGCTGCTAATACCTCTTCCTATACACCCAGCACCTACTGACCTTACCTGCTGCTAATAACTCTTCCTATACACCCAGCACCTACTGACCTAACCTGATGCTAATAACTCTTCCTAAACACCCAGCACCTACTGACCTTACCTGCTGCTAATACCTCTTCCTATACACCCAGCACCTACTGACCTTACCTGCTGCTAATACCTCTTCCTATACACCCAGCACCTACTGACCTTACCTGCTGCTAATACCTCTTCCTATACACCCAGCACCTACTGACCTTACCTGCTGCTAATACCTCTTCCTATACACCCAGCACCTACTGATCTTACCTGCTACTAATACCTTTTCCTATACACCCAGCACCTACTGACCTTACCTGCTGCTAATACCTCTTCCTATACACCCAGCACCTACTGACCTTACCTGCTTCTAATACCTCTTCATATACACCCAGCACCTACTGACCTTACCTGCTGCTAATGACTCTTCCTATACACCGAGCACCTACTGACCTTACCTGCTGCTAATACCTCTTCCTATAAAGCCAGCACCTACTGACCTTACCTGCTGCTAATACCTCTTCCTATACACCGAGCACCTACTGACCTTACCTGCTGCTAATACCTCTTCCCATACACCCAGCACCTACTGACCATACCTGCTGCTAATACCTCTTCCTATACACCCAGCACCTACTGACCCTACCTGCTGCTAATACCTCTTCCCATACACCCAGCACCTACTGACCTTACCTGCTGCTAATACCTCTTCCTATACACCCAGCACCTACTGACCTTACCTGCTGCTAATACCTCTTCCTATACACCCAGCACCTACTGACCTTACCTGCTGCTAATACCTCTTCCTATACACCCAGTACCTACTGACCTTACCTGCTGCTAATACCTCTTACTATACACCCAGCACCTACTGACCTTACCTGCTGCTAATACCTCTTCCTATACACCCAGCACCTACTGACCTTACCTGCTGCTAATACCTCTTCCTATACACCCAGCACCTACTGACCTTACCTGCTGCTAATACCTCTTCCTATACACCCAGCACCTACTGACCTTACCTGCTGCTAATACCTCTACCTATACACCCAGCACCTACTGACCTTACCTGCTGCTAATACCTCTTCATATACACCCAGTACCTACTGACCTTACCTGCTGCTAATACCTCTTCCTATACATCCAGCACCTACTGACCTTATCTGCAGCTAATACCTCTTCCTATACACCCAGCACCTACTGACCTTACCTGTTGCTAATACCTCTTCCTATACACCCAGCACCTACTGACCTTACCTGCTGCTAATACCTCTTCCTATACACCCAGCACCTACTGACCTTACCTGCTGCTAATACCTCTTCCTATACACCCAGCACCTACTGACCTTACCTGATGCTAATACATCTTCCTATACACCCAGCACCTACTGACCTTACCTGATGCTAATACCTCTTCCTATACACCCAGCACCTACTGACCTTACCTGCTGCTAATACCTCTTCCTATACACCCATCACCTGCTGACCTTACCTGCTGCTAATACCTCTTCCTATACACCCCGCACCTACTGACCTTACCTGCTGCTAATACCTCTCCCTATACAGCCAGCACCTACTGACCTAACCTGCTGCTAATACATCTTCTTATACACCCAGCACCTACTGACCTTACCTACTGCTAATACCTCTTCCTATACACCCAGCACCTACTGACCTTACCTGCTGCTAATACCTCTTCCTATACACACAGCACCTACTGACCTTACCTGCTGATAATACCTCTTCCTATATACCCAGCACCTACTGACCTTACCCGCTGCTAATAACTCTTCCTATACACACAGCACCTACTGACCTTACCTGCTGCTAATACCTCTTCCTATACACCCAGCACCTACTGACCTTACCTGCTGCTAATACCTCTCCCTATACACCCAGCACCTACTGACCTTACCTGCTGCTAATACCTCTTCCTATACACCCAGCACCTACTGACCTTACCTGCTGCTAATACCTCTTCCTATACACCCAGCACCTACTGACCTTACTTGCTGCTAATACCTTTTCAAATACACCCAGCACCTACTGACCTTACTTGCGGCAAATATCTCTTCCTATATACCCAGCATCTACTGACCTTACCTGCTGCTAATACCTCTTCCTATACACCCAGCACCTACTGACCTTACCTGTTGCTAATACCTCTTCCTATACACCCAGCACCTACGGACCTTACCTGCAGCTAATACCTCTTCCTATACACCCAGTACCTACTGACCTTACCTGCTGCTAATACCTCTTCCTATACACCCAGCACCTACTGACCTTACCTACTGCTAAAACCTCTTCCTATACACCCAGCACCTACTGACCTTACCTGCTGCTAATACCTCTTCCTATACACCCAGCACCTACTGACCTTACCTGCTGCTAATAACTCTTCCTATACACCTAGCATCCTACTGACCTTACCTACTGCTAACACCTCTTCCTATACACCCAGCACCTACTGACCTTACTTGCTGCTAATACCTCTTCCTATACACCCAGCACCTACTGACCTTACCTACTGCTAATACCTCTTCCTATACACCCAGCACCTACTGACCTTACCTGCTGCTAATACCTCTTCCTACACACCCAGCACCTACTGACCTTACTTGCTGCTAATACCTCTTCCTATACACCCAGCACCTACTGACCTTACTTGCTGCTAATACCTCTTCCTATACACCCAGCACCTACTGACCTTACCTACTGCTAATACCTCTTCCTATACACCCAGCACCTACTGACCTTACCTGCTGCTAATACCTCTTCCTACACACCCAGCACCGACTGACCTTACCTGCTGCTAATACCTCTTCCTATACACCCAGCACCTACTGACCTTACCTACTGCTAATACCTCTTCCTATACACCCAGCACCTACTGACCTTACCTGCTGCTAATACCTCTTCCTACACACCCAGCACCGACTGACCTTCCCTGCTGCTAATACCTCTTCCTACACACCCAGCACCGACGGACCTTCCCTGCTGCTAATACCTCTTCCTATACACCCAGCACCTACTGACCTTACTTGCTGCTAATACCTCTTCCTATACACCCAGCACCTACTGACCTTACCTACTGCTAATACCTCTTCCTATACAGCCAGCACCTACTGACCTTACCTGCTGCTAATACCTCTTCCTATACAGCCAGCACCTACTGACCTTACCTGCTGCTAATACCTCTTCCTATACACCCAGCACCTACTGACCTTACCTGCTGCTAACACCTCTTCCTATACACCCAGCACCTACTGACCCTACCTGCTGCTAATACCTCTTCCTATACACCCAGCACCTACTGACCTTACCTGCAGCTAATACCTCTTCCTATACACCCAGCACCTACTGACCTTACCTGCATCTAATACCTCTTCCTATACACCCAGCACCTACTGACCTTACCTGCTGCTAATATCTCTTCCTATACACCTAGCACCTACTGACCTTACCTGCTGCTAATACCTCTTCCTATACACCCAGCACCTACTGACCTTACCTGCTGCTAATACCTCTTCCTATACACCCAGCATCCTACTGACCTTACCTACTGCTAATAACTCTTCCTATACACCCAGCACCTACTGACCTTACCTGCTGCTAATACCTCTTCCTATACACCCAGCACCTAGTGACCTTACCTGCTGCTAATACCTCTTCCTATACACCCAGCACCTACTGACCCTACCTGCTGCTAATATCTCTTCCTATACACCCAGCACCTACTGACCTTACATGCTGCTAATATCTCTTCCTATACACCCAGCACCTACTGACCTTACCTGCTGCTAATACCTCTTCCTATACACCCAGCACCTACTGACCTTACCTGCTGCTAATGCCTCTTCCTATACACCCAGCACCTACTGACCTTACCTGCTGCTAATACCTCTTCCTATACACCCAGCACCTACTGACCTTACCTGCTGCTAATATCTCTTCCTATACACCCAGCACCTACTGACCTTACCTGCTGCTAATACCTCTTCCTATACACCCAGCACCTACTGACCTTACCTGCTGCTAATATCTCTTCCTATACACCCAGCACCTACTGACCTTACCTGCTGCTAATACCTCTTCCTATACACCCAGCACCTACTGACCTTACCTGCTGCCACTATCTCTTCCTATACACCCAGCATCTACTGACCTTACCTGCTGCTAATACCTCTTCCTATACACCCAGCACCTACTGACCTTACCTGCTGCTAATATCTCTTCCTATACACCCAGCACCTACTGACCTTACCTGCTGCTAATACCTCTTCCTATACACCCAGCAGCTACTGACCTTACCTGCTGCTAATATCTCTTCCTATATACCCAGCATCTACTGACCTTACCTGCTGCTAATACCTCTTCCTATACACCCAGCACCTACTGACCTTACCTGCTGCTAATACCTCTTCCTATACACCCAGCACCTACTGACCTTACCTGCTGCTAATACCTCTTCCTATACACCCAGCACCTACTGACCTTACCTGCTGCTAATACCTCTTCCTATACACCCAGCACCTACTGACCTTACCTGCTGCTAATACCTCTTCCTATACACCCAGCACCTACTGACCTTACCTGCTGCTAATATCTCTTCCTATACACCCAGCAGCTACTGACCTTACCTGCTGCTAATATCTCTTCCTATACACCCAGCACCTACTGACCTTACCTGCTGCTAATACCTCTTCCTATACACCCAGCAGCTACTGACCTTACCTGCTGCTAATATCTCTTCCTATATACCCAGCATCTACTGACCTTACCTGCTGCTAATACCTCTTCCTATACACCCAGCACCTACTGACCTTACCTGCTGCTAATACCTCTTCCTATACACCCAGCACCTACTGACCTTACCTGCTGCTAATACCTCTTCCTATACACCCAGCACCTACTGACCTTACCTGCTGCTAATACCTCTTCCTATACACCCAGCACCTACTGACCTTACCTGCTGCTAATACCTCTTCCTATACACCCAGCACCTACTGACCTTACCTGCTGCTAATACCTCTTCCTATACACCCAGCAGCTACTGACCTTACCTGCTGCTAATACCTCTTCCTTTATACCCAGCACCTACTGACCTTATCTGCTGCTAATTCCTCTTCCTATACACCCAGCACCTACTGACCTTACCTGCTGCTAATACCTCTTCCTATACACCCAGAACCTACTGACCTTACCTGATGCTAATAACTCTTCCTATACACCCAGCACCTACTGACCTTACCTGCTGCTAATACCTCTTCCTATACACCCAGCACCTACTGACCTTACCTGCTGCTAATACCTCTTCCTATACAGCCAGCACCTACTGACCTTACCTGCTGCTAATACCTCTTCCTATACACCCAGCACCTACTGACCTTACCTGCTGCTAATACCTCTTCCTATACACCCGGCACCTACTGACCTTACCTGCTGCTAATACCTCTTCCTATACACCCAGCACCTACTGACCTTACCTGCTGCTAATACCTCTTCCTATACACCCAGCACCTACTGACCTTACCTGCTGCTAATACCTCTTCCTATACACCCGGCACCTACTGACCTTACCTGCTGCTAATACCTCTTCCTATACACCCAGCACCTACTGACCTTACCTGCTGCTAATACCTCTTCCTATACACCCACCACCTTCTGACCTTACCTGCTGCTAATACCTCTTCCTATACACCCACCACCTTCTGACCTTACCTGCTGCTAATACCTCTTCCTATACACCCAGCACCTAATGACCTTACCTGCTGCTAATACCTCTTCCTATACACCCAGCACCTACTGACCTTACCTGCTGCTAATACCTCTTCCTATACACCCAGCACCTACTGACCTTACCTGCTGCTAATATCTCTTCCTATACACCCAGCACCTATTGACCTTACCTGCTGCTAATACCTTTTTCTATACACCCAGCACCTACTGACCTTACCTGCTGCTAATACCTCTTCCTATACACCCAGCACCTAATGACCTTACCTGCTGCTAATACCTCTTCCTATACACCCAGCACCTACTGACCTTACCTGCTGCTAATATCTCTTCCTATACACCCAGCACCTATTGACCTTACCTGCTGCTAATACCTTTTTCTATACACCCAGCACCTACTGACCTTACCTGCTGCTAATACCTCTTCCTATACACCCAGCACCTACTGACCTTACCTGCTGCTAATACCTCTTCCTATACACCCACCACCTTCTGACCTTACCTGCTGCTAATAACTCTTCCTATACACCCACCACCTTCTGACCTTACCTGCTGCTAATACCTCTTCCTATACACCCAGCACCTACTGACCTTACCTGCTGCTAATACCTCTTCCTATACACCCAGCACCTACTGACCTTACCTGCTGCTAATACCTCTTCCTATACACCCACCACCTACTGACCTTACCTACTGCTAATACCTCTTCCTATACACCCAGCACCTACTGACCTTACCTGCTGCTAATACCTCTTCCTATACACCCAGCACCTACTGACCTTACCTGCTGCTAATACCTCTTCCTATACACTCAGCACTTACTGACCTTACCTGCTGCTAATACCTCTTACTATACACCCAGCACCTACTGACCTTACCTGCTGCTAATATCTCTTCCTATACACCCAGCACCTACTGACCTTACCTGCTGCTAATACCTCTTCCTATACACCCAGCACCTACTGACCTTACCTGCTGCTAATACCTCTTCCTATACACTCAGCACTTACTGACCTTACCTGCTGCTAATACCTCTTACTATACACCCAGCACCTACTGACCTTACCTGCTGCTAATATCTCTTCCTATACACCCAGCACCTACTGACCTTACCTGCTGCTAATACCTCTTCCTATACACCCAGCACCTACTGACCTAACCTGTTCCTATACACCCAGCACCTACTGACCTTACCTGCTGCTAATACCTCTTCCTATACACTCAGCACCTACTGACCTTACCTGTTGCTAATACCTCTTCCTACACACCCAGCACCGACTGACCTTACCTGCTGCTAATACCTCTTCCTATACACCCAGCACCGACTGACCTTCCCTGCTGCTAATACCTCTTCCTATACACCCATCACCTACTGACCTTACCTGTTGCTAATACCTCTTCCTATACACCCAGCACCTACTGACCTTACCTGTTGCTAATACCTCTTCCTACACACCCAGCACCGACTGACCTTACCTGCTGCTAATACCTCTTCCTATACACCCAGCACCGACTGACCTTCCCTGCTGCTAATACCTCTTCCTATACACCCATCACCTACTGACCTTACCTGTTGCTAATACCTCTTCCTATACACACAGCACCTACTGACCTTACCTGCTGCTAATACTTCTTCCTATACACCCAGCACCTACTGATCTTACCTGCTGCTAATACCTCTTCCTATTCACCCAGCACCTACTGACCTTACTTGCTGCTAATACCTGTTCCTATACACCCAGCACCTACTGACTTTACTTGCTGCTAATACCTCTTCCTATACACCCAGCACCTACTGACCTTACCTGCTGCTAATACCTCTTCCTATACACCCAGCACCTACTGACCTTACCTACTGCTAATACCTCTTCCTATACACCCAGCCCCTACAAACCTTACCTGCTGCTAATACCTCTTCCTATACACCCAGCACCTACTGACCTTACCTGCTGCTAACACCTCTTCCTATACACCCAGCACCTACTGACCTTACCTGCTGCTAATACCTCTTCCTATACACCCAGCACCTACTGACATTACCTGCTGCTAATACCTCTTCCTATACACCCAGAACCTCCTAACCTTACCTGCTGCTAATACCTCTTCCTATACACCCAGCACCTACTGACCTTACCTACTGCTAATACCTCTTCCTATACACCCAGCACCTACTGACCTTACCTACTGCTAATACCTCTTCCTATACACCCAGCACCTACTGACCTTACCTGCTGCTAATACCTCTTCCTATACATCCAGCACCTACTGACCTTACCTGCTGCTAATACCTCTTCCTATACACCCAGCACCTACTGACCTAACCTGCTGCTAATATCTCTTCCTATACACCCAGCACCTACTGACCTTACCTGCTGCTAATACCTCTTCCTATACACCCAGCACCTACTGACCTTACCTGCAGCTAATACCTCTTCCTATACACCCAGCACCTACTGACCTTACCTGCTGCTAATACCTCTTCCTATACACCTAGCACCTACTGATCTTACCTGCTGCTAATACCTCTTCCTATACACCCAGCACCTACTGACCTTACCTGCAGCTAATACCTCTTCCTATACACCCAGCATCTACTGACCTTACCTGCTGCTAATAACTCTTCCTATACACCCAGCACCTACTGACCTTACCTGCTGCTAATACCTCTTCCTATACACACAGCACCTACTGACCTTACCTGCTGCAAATACTTCTTCCTATACACCCAGCACCTACTGACCTTACCTGCTGCTAATACCTCTTCCTATACATCCAGCACCTATTGACCTTACCCTGTTGCTAATACCTCTACCTATACACCCAGCATCTACTGACCTTACCTGCTGCTAATACCTCTTCCTATACACCCAGCACCTACTGACCTTACCTGCTGTTAATACCTCTTCCTATACACCCAGCACCTACTGACCTTACCTGCTGCTAATACCTCTTCCTATACACCCAGCACCTACTGACCTTACCTGCTGCTAATACCTCTTACTATACACGCAGCACCTACTGACCTTACCTGCTGTTAATACCTCTTCCTATACACCCAGCACCTACTGACCTTACCTGCTGCTAATACCTCTTCCTAAACACCCAGCACCTACTGACCTTACCTGCTGCTAATACCTCTTCCTATACATCCAGCACCTATTGACCTTACCCTGTTGCACTGCAACTTGTTTATGATCCTTTCCAAGTCACATTACTCTTTTGTTAGTCAGTAAAGGGTCATTGATTCTATTAAAGTTCGAGTTGTTAAATGCAGTGTTTTACAATTTACTGTGATAAAGTTTACATCTCATTTATTTGTCCAATCCTCCTGTTTTGTTTTTTTATCACTACTCGTGTGAGGATGAAATAAGAAAGAGAATGGGGAAGGAGAGAGAAACCTGTGCTGTAGTCACATAATTATCTTGTCAGGCTGAGATTTAGAACAGCATAATCTCCTATATACCCACCTTGATGCCAGTCAGCTCCATCCACACAGAGATGAAGAGCGGGGAGAGCACAGACACAATCAGTACGCTAGTGAATCGTCTCTTGATGACAGCTGGGTGGTCCCTGTGCAGAGAGAGCAGGTGATAAGATAACAAGCTCATCATCATGCAACTGTCTCACCTTCAATATGTGAAAACTACCCCAGCTGGGTGTCATTACAATATCCTCTCCCCCGTAGGTCGTCCTCCCCCTGCTGTCTCCTCTCCCCCCCCCGTAGGTCCTCCGTCCCCTGCTACCTCCTCCTCTCCAGTAGGTCCTCCGAACCCTGCTACCTCCTCCTCTCCAGTAGGTCCTCCGAACCCTGCTACCTCCTCCTCTCCAGTAGGTCCTCCGAACCCTACTACCTCCTCCTCTCCAGTAGGTCCTCCGAACCCTGCTACCTCCTCCTCTCCAGTAGGTCCTCTGAACCCTGCTACCTCCTCCTCTCCAGTAGATCCTCTGAACCCTGCTACCTCCTCCTCTCCAGTAGGCCATCTGAACCCTGCTACCTCCTCCTCTCCAGTAGGCCATCTGAACCCTGCTACCTCCTCCTCTCCAGTAGGTCCTCCGAACCCTGCTACCTCCTCCTCTCCAGTAGGTCCTCCGAACCCTGCTACCTCCTCCTCTCCAGTAGGTCCTCCGAACCCTACTACCTCCTCCTCTCCAGTAGGTCCTCCGAACCCTGCTACCTCCTCCTCTCCAGTAGGTCCTCTGAACCCTGCTACCTCCTCCTCTCCAGTAGATCCTCTGAACCCTGCTACCTCCTCCTCTCCAGTAGGCCATCTGAACCCTGCTACCTCTTCGGTAGGTCCTCTGTCCCGTAATATCAACTTGGTAAATCATCTGTCACCTGCTATCCCCTCAGTAGGTCCCTCTTACCTCCTCTAGTATCTTCTCCTACTTTACCCCTAGCTTCATATTTCCCCTTTCTTCCCCGCATATCTTCCCCCTCCCTTTGTATCTTCCCCATCACACCCCATCCTTTCTTCCCTAACATCATTCTCCTGCACCCTGAACATACCTGGGCAGCTCACTCTTCCACACATACAAGCTGCCGACATAGCAGCACGCCAGCGCGAGGCAGCACAGAACAGAAACGCTGCATACTCCAAGCTCCAACTCCATGTCATAAACCTCTGACATTGCAGCTGCTGATTAACCCTTCCTGGGAAAATAACATAAAGCATCCAACTTGGCACCAACTTGCTGGGTATCACCCCTGGACGTCTTACAATTTACCAGATGAACGGTACCTACAGAGCTGGGCTCCTTGCAACGTTGTAATAATTAAATCTTGAAAAAAGAGAAATGGAAAGAAGGAAATAATTGTAAATGTGATAACTGGCAGTCAGTATAACGCTGAGCAAGTCTCACAAATCATGGGAGACAACATAATATAAAGACAAGTTTTATTCCTTAAAGGGACAGTATTGTGAAAACTGTAATACACATCAGTATACAAGATCAGTGACACATCAGTGCATTTAAATTCTTAACAGGAGTGAGGGGTGGCCTGTTAAGTATAGCGATCACATTCAAGTGAGGGGCGGAAATGCTTTTAGCTTTTGTAAGCCCCAGAGATATACAGACCCTCTGCTTCAGTACCCTTATAATGTACTGACACTGCGGGTTTTAATTGTCACCAGACACACTATAGACAGTACTATTTTATAGTATGTAACATGATACCTCACAACACATTATACCGTACTGACACTATAGACAATACTATTTTATAGTATGTAACATGATACCTCACAACACATTATACCGTACTGACACTATAGACAATACTATTTTATAGCATGTAACATGATACCTCACAACACATTATACCGTACGGACACTATAGACAGTACTATTTTATAGCATGTAACATGATACCTCACAACACATTATACCGTACTGACACTATAGACAATACTATTTTATAGTATGTAACATGATACCTCACAACACATTATACCATACTGACACTATAGACAATACTATTTTATAGTATGTAACATGATACCTCACAACACATTATACCGTACTGACACTATAGACAGTACTATTTTATAGTATGTAACATGAGACCTCACAACACATTATACCGTATTGACACTATAGACAGTACTATTTTATAGTATGTAACATGATACCTCACAACACATTATACCGTACTGACACTAGACAGTACTATTTTATAGTATGTAACATGAGACCTCACAACACATTATACCGTACTGACACTATAGACAGTACTATTTTATAGTATGTAACATGATACCTCACAACACATTATACCGTACTGACACTATAGACAGTACTATTTTATAGTATGTAACATGATACCTCACAACACATTATACCGTACTGACAATATAGACAATACTATTTTATAGTATGTAACATGATACCTCACAACACATTATACCGTACTGACAGTATAGACAATACTATTTTATAGTATGTAACATGATACCTCACAACACATTATACCGTACTAACACTATAGACAGTACTATTTTATAGTATGTAACATGAGACCTCACAACACATTATACCGTACTGACACTATAGACAATACTATTTTATAGTATGTAACATGATACCTCACAACACATTATACCGTACTGACACTAGACAGTACTATTTTATAGTATGTAACATGAGACCTCACAACACATTATACCGTACTGACACTATAGACAATACTATTTTATAGTATGTAACATGATACCTCACAACACATTATACCGTACTGACACTATAGACAATACTATTTTATAGTATGTAACATGATACCTCACAACACATTATACCGTACTGACACTATAGACAATACTATTTTATAGTATGTAACATGATACCTCACAACACATTATACCGTACTAACACTATAGACAGTACTATTTTATAGTATGTATATAGAGGCTTAGATACAAGGTAATCACAGAGATAAAAAGTATATTACTATAACTGTGTTTTTTGTGCAAAACTAGGGAATGGGTAATAAAGGGAATATCTATATTTTTAAACAATACAAAAATTCTGGAGTAGACTGTCTCTTTAAGCAATATTAAGCTAAAATTAGCCAATATTAAAAGTTTCCAATGTTTGTTGTACAGATTTTCATTAAATAAATTTATGATAAATAATGCAATCAACTTTTGGCTTGGATAGCAGAAAATGAAACTGTGTGTGTATATATATATATATATATCCTACCCTACTACTTCATAACAAAATATTCTGTGAACACTGAACATGATGCAATACACAGTGCACAATATCATACACTAGATAAGAAAATGTGATAGGCAACACAAGATGCAATGCGCCAAATACAGAATAAATGTGGCATTTACCAATTAACCAACCGCTTTATGCACAATCACGTAGATAAAACGCTTTTTTAGTGTTTAGAAACAGAATGATTTAATAAAAGAAAACGTACATGTTATGTTGTAACGCAGACAGTCCGCAGTTCCCCTCAGAGAGGTAAACCAGTTTCATTTTGTCCAGGGCGAGAATCCGGGTAGTACTGAGCGCATTACTGGTGACACAGAGGAGGACCCAGATCCTGTATATACAAAGTGTAAGAAGATAGAAAAGCTGAAATGCATATGTGCACTGCAACAGGACAGGTTACTACACGGTACGTTACATACTGAAAGGGGAAATACATATGTGCACTGCAACAGGACAGGCTACTACACAGTACATTACATATTACTGAGAGGGGAAATACATATGTGCACTGCAACAGGACAGGCTACTACACAGTACATTACATATTACTGAGAGGGGAAATACATATGTGCACTGCAACAGGACAGGCTACTACACGGTACGTTACATACTGAAAGGGGAAATACATATGTGCACTGCAACAGGACAGGCTACTACACAGTACATTACATATTACTGAGAGGGGAAATACATATGTGCACTGCAACAGGACAGGCTACTACACAGTACATTACATATTACTGAGAGGGGAAATACATATGTGCACTGCAACAGGACAGGCTACTACACAGTACATTACATATTACTGAGAGGGGAAATACATATGTGCACTGCATCAGGACAGGCTACTACACAGTACATTACATACTGAAAGGGGAAATACACAGGTGCACTGCAACAAGACAGGCTACTACACAGTACATTACATATTACTGAGAGGGGAAATACATATGTGCACTGCAACAGGACAGGCTACTACACAGTACATTACATATTACTGAGAGGGGAAATACATATGTGCACTGCAACAGGACAGGTTACTACACGGTACGTTACATACTGAAAGGGGAAATACATATGTGCACTGCAACAGGACAGGTTACTATACGGTACGTTACATACTGAAAGGGGAAATACATATGTGCACTGCAACAGGACAGGTTACTATACGGTACGTTACATACTGAAAGGGGAAATACACAGGTGCACTGCAACAGGACAGGTTACTACACGGTACGTTACATACTGAAAGGGGAAATACACAGGTGCACTGCAACAGGACAGGTTACTACACGGTACGTTACATACTGAAAGGGGAAATACATATGTGCACTGCAACAGGACAGGTTACTACACGGTACGTTACATACTGAAAGGGGAAATACATATGTGCACTGCAACAGGACAGGTTACTACACGGTACGTTACATACTGAAAGGGGAAATAAATATGTGCACTGCAACAGGACAGGTTACTACACGGTACGTTACATACTGAAAGGGGAAATAAATATGTGCACTGCAACAGGACAGGTTACTATACGGTACGTTACATACTGAAAGGGGAAATACATATGTGCACTGCAACAGGACAGGTTACTACACGGTACGTTACATACTGAAAGGGGAAATACATATGTGCACTGCAACAGGACAGGCTACTACACGGTACGTTACATACTGAAAGGGGAAATACATATGTGCACTGCAACAGGACAGGTTATACACGGTACGTTACATACTGAAAGGGGAAATACATATGTGCACTGCAACAGGACAGGTTACTACACGGTACGTTACATACTGAAAGGGGAAATACATATGTGCACTGCAACAGAACAGGTTATACACGGTACGTTACATACTGAAAGGGGAAATAAATATGTGCACTGCAACACGACAGGTTACTACACGGTACGTTACATACTGAAAGGGGAAATACATATGTGCACTGCAACAGGACAGGTTATACACGGTACGTTACATACTGAAAGGGGAAATACATATGTGCACTGCAACAGGACAGGTTACTACACGGTACGTTACATACAGAAAGGGGAAATACATATGTGCACTGCAACAGGACAGGTTATACACGGTACGTTACATACTGAAAGGGGAAATACATATGTGCACTGCAACAGGACAGGTTATACACGGTACGTTACATACTGAAAGGGGAAATACATATGTGCACTGCAACAGGACAGGTTATACACGGTACGTTACATACTGAAAGGGGAAATACATATGTGCACTGCAACAGGACAGGCTACTACACAGTACATTACATATTACTGAGAGGGGAAATACATATGTGCACTGCAACAGGACAGGTTACTACACGGTACGTTACATACTGAAAGGGGAAATACATAGGTGCACTGCAACAGGACAGGTTACTACACAGTACGTTACATACTGAAAGGGGAAATACATATGTGCACTGCAACAGGACAGGTTACTACACGGTACGTTACATACTGAAAGGGGAAATACATATGTGCACTGCAACAGGACAGGTTATACACGGTACGTTACATACTGAAAGGGGAAATACATATGTGCACTGCAACAGGACAGGTTATACACGGTACGTTACATACTGAAAGGGGAAATACATATGTGCACTGCAACAGGACAGGTTACTACACGGTACGTTACATACTGAAAGGGGAAATACACAGGTGCACTGCAACAGGACAGGTTACTACACAGTACGTTACATACTGAAAGGGGAAATACATATGTGCACTGCAACAGGACAGGTTACTACACGGTACGTTACATACTGAAAGGGGAAATACATATGTGCACTGCAACAGGACAGGTTATACACGGTACGTTACATACTGAAAGGGGAAATACATATGTGCACTGCAACAGGACAGGTTACTACACAGTACGTTACATACTGAAAGGGGAAATACATATGTGCACTGCAACAGGACAGGTTATACACGGTACGTTACATACAGAAAGGGGAAATACATATGTGCACTGCAACAGGACAGGTTACTACACGGTACGTTACATACTGAAAGGGGAAATACATATGTGCACTGCAACAGGACAGGTTATACACGGTACGTTACATACTGAAAGGGGAAATACATATGTGCACTGCAACAGGACAGGTTATACACGGTACGTTACATACAGAAAGGGGAAATACATATGTGCACTGCAACAGGACAGGTTACTACACGGTACGTTACATACTGAAAGGGGAAATACATATGTGCACTGCAACAGGACAGGTTACTACACGGTACGTTACATACAGAAAGGGGAAATACATATGTGCACTGCAACAGGACAGGTTACTACACGGTACGTTACATACTGAAAGGGGAAATACATATGTGCACTGCAACAGGACAGGTTATACACGGTACGTTACATACTGAAAGGGGAAATACATATGTGCACTGCAACAGGACAGGTTATACACGGTACGTTACATACAGAAAGGGGAAATACACAGGTGCACTGCAACAGGACAGGTTATACACGGTACGTTACATACTGAAAGGGGAAATACATATGTGCACTGCAACAGGACAGGTTATACACGGTACGTTACATACTGAAAGGGGAAATACATATGTGCACTGCAACAGGACAGGTTACTACACGGTACGTTACATACTGAAAGGGGAAATACATATGTGCACTGCAACAGGACAGGTTACTACACTGTACGTTACATACAGAAAGGGGAAATACATATGTGCACTGCAACAGGACAGGTTACTACACGGTACGTTACATACTGAAAGGGGAAATACATATGTGCACTGCAACAGGACAGGTTACTACACAGTACGTTACATACTGAAAGGGGAAATACATATGTGCACTGCAACAGGACAGGTTACTACACTGTACGTTACATACAGAAAGGGGAAATACATATGTGCACTGCAACAGGACAGGTTACTACACGGTACGTTACATACTGAAAGGGGAAATACATATGTGCACTGCAACAGGACAGGTTACTACACGGTACGTTACATACTGAAAGGGGAAATACATATGTGCACTGCAACAGGACAGGTTACTACACGGTACGTTACATATTACTGAGAGGGGAAATACATATGTGCACTGCAACAGGACAGGTTATACACGGTACGTTACATACAGAAAGGGGAAATACATATGTGCACTGCAACAGGACAGGTTATACACGGTACGTTACATACAGAAAGGGGAAATACATATGTGCACTGCAACAGGACAGGTTATACACGGTACGTTACATACAGAAAGGGGAAATACATATGTGCACTGCAACAGGACAGGTTACTACACGGTACGTTACATACTGAAAGGGGAAATACATATGTGCACTGCAACAGGACAGGTTACTACACGGTACGTTACATACTGAAAGGGGAAATACATATGTGCACTGCAACAGGACAGGCTACTACACGGTACGTTACATACTGAAAGGGGAAATACATATGTGCACTGCAACAGGACAGGCTACTACACGGTACGTTACATACTGAAAGGGGAAATACATATGTGCACTGCAACAGGACAGGTTATACACGGTACGTTACATACTGAAAGGGGAAATAAATATGTGCACTGCAACACGACAGGTTACTACACGGTACGTTACATACTGAAAGGGGAAATACATATGTGCACTGCAACAGGACAGGTTACTACACGGTACGTTACATACTGAAAGGGGAAATACATATGTGCACTGCAACAGGACAGGTTACTACACGGTACGTTACATACTGAAAGGGGAAATACATATGTGCACTGCAACAGGACAGGTTACTACACGGTACGTTACATACTGAAAGGGGAAATACATATGTGCACTGCAACAGGACAGGTTACTACACGGTACGTTACATACTGAAAGGGGAAATACATATGTGCACTGCAACAGGACAGGTTATACACGGTACGTTACATACTGAAAGGGGAAATACACAGGTGCACTGCAACAGGACAGGTTACTACACGGTACGTTACATACTGAAAGGGGAAATACATATGTGCACTGCAACAGGACAGGTTATACACGGTACGTTACATACTGAAAGGGGAAATACATATGTGCACTGCAACAGGACAGGTTATACACGGTACGTTACATACTGAAAGGGGAAATACATATGTGCACTGCAACAGGACAGGTTACTACACGGTACGTTACATACTGAAAGGGGAAATACACAGGTGCACTGCAACAGGACAGGTTACTACACGGTACGTTACATACTGAAAGGGGAAATAAATATGTGCACTGCAACAGGACAGGTTACTACACAGTACGTTACATACTGAAAGGGGAAATACATATGTGCACTGCAACAGGACAGGTTACTACACGGTACGTTACATACTGAAAGGGGAAATACATATGTGCACTGCAACAGGACAGGCTACTACACGGTACGTTACATACTGAAAGGGGAAATACATATGTGCACTGCAACAGGACAGGTTATACACGGTACGTTACATACTGAAAGGGGAAATACATATGTGCACTGCAACAGGACAGGTTACTACACAGTACGTTACATACTGAAAGGGGAAATACATATGTGCACTGCAACAGGACAGGTTATACACGGTACGTTACATACTGAAAGGGGAAATACATATGTGCACTGCAACAGGACAGGTTATACACGGTACGTTACATACTGAAAGGGGAAATACATATGTGCACTGCAACAGGACAGGCTACTACACGGTACGTTACATACTGAAAGGGGAAATACATATGTGCACTGCAACAGGACAGGTTATACACGGTACGTTACATACTGAAAGGGGAAATACATATGTGCACTGCAACAGGACAGGTTACTACACAGTACGTTACATACTGAAAGGGGAAATACATATGTGCACTGCAACAGGACAGGTTATACACGGTACGTTACATACTGAAAGGGGAAATAAATATGTGCACTGCAACAGGACAGGTTACTACACAGTACGTTACATACAGAAAGGGGAAATACATATGTGCACTGCAACAGGACAGGTTATACACGGTACGTTACATACTGAAAGGGGAAATACATATGTGCACTGCAACAGGACAGGTTACTACACGGTACGTTACATACTGAAAGGGGAAATACATATGTGCACTGCAACAGGACAGGTTATACACGGTACGTTACATACTGAAAGGGGAAATACATATGTGCACTGCAACAGGACAGGTTATACACGGTACGTTACATACTGAAAGGGGAAATACATATGTGCACTGCAACAGGACAGGTTATACACGGTACGTTACATACTGAAAGGGGAAATACATATGTGCACTGCAACAGGACAGGTTACTACACGGTACGTTACATACTGAAAGGGGAAATACATATGTGCACTGCAACAGGACAGGCTACTACACGGTACGTTACATACTGAAAGGGGAAATACATATGTGCACTGCAACAGGACAGGTTATACACGGTACGTTACATACTGAAAGGGGAAATAAATATGTGCACTGCAACACGACAGGTTACTACACGGTACGTTACATACTGAAAGGGGAAATACATATGTGCACTGCAACAGGACAGGTTACTACACGGTACGTTACATACTGAAAGGGGAAATACATATGTGCACTGCAACAGGACAGGTTACTACACGGTACGTTACATACTGAAAGGGGAAATACATATGTGCACTGCAACAGGACAGGTTACTACACGGTACGTTACATACTGAAAGGGGAAATACATATGTGCACTGCAACAGGACAGGTTACTACACGGTACGTTACATACTGAAAGGGGAAATACATATGTGCACTGCAACAGGACAGGTTACTACACGGTACGTTACATACTGAAAGGGGAAATACATATGTGCACTGCAACAGGACAGGTTATACACGGTACGTTACATACTGAAAGGGGAAATACACAGGTGCACTGCAACAGGACAGGTTACTACACGGTACGTTACATACTGAAAGGGGAAATACATATGTGCACTGCAACAGGACAGGTTATACACGGTACGTTACATACTGAAAGGGGAAATACATATGTGCACTGCAACAGGACAGGTTATACACGGTACGTTACATACTGAAAGGGGAAATACATATGTGCACTGCAACAGGACAGGTTACTACACGGTACGTTACATACTGAAAGGGGAAATACACAGGTGCACTGCAACAGGACAGGTTACTACACGGTACGTTACATACTGAAAGGGGAAATAAATATGTGCACTGCAACAGGACAGGTTACTACACAGTACGTTACATACTGAAAGGGGAAATACATATGTGCACTGCAACAGGACAGGTTACTACACGGTACGTTACATACTGAAAGGGGAAATACATATGTGCACTGCAACAGGACAGGCTACTACACGGTACGTTACATACTGAAAGGGGAAATACATATGTGCACTGCAACAGGACAGGTTATACACGGTACGTTACATACTGAAAGGGGAAATACATATGTGCACTGCAACAGGACAGGTTACTACACAGTACGTTACATACTGAAAGGGGAAATACATATGTGCACTGCAACAGGACAGGTTATACACGGTACGTTACATACTGAAAGGGGAAATACATATGTGCACTGCAACAGAACAGGTTATACACGGTACGTTACATACTGAAAGGGGAAATACATATGTGCACTGCAACAGGACAGGTTACTACACAGTACGTTACATACTGAAAGGGGAAATACATATGTGCACTGCAACAGGACAGGTTATACACGGTACGTTACATACTGAAAGGGGAAATACATATGTGCACTGCAACAGGACAGGTTATACACGGTACGTTACATACTGAAAGGGGAAATACATATGTGCACTGCAACAGGACAGGTTACTACACGGTACGTTACATACTGAAAGGGGAAATACATATGTGCACTGCAACAGGACAGGTTATACACGGTACGTTACATACTGAAAGGGGAAATACATATGTGCACTGCAACAGGACAGGTTATACACGGTACGTTACATACTGAAAGGGGAAATACATATGTGCACTGCAACAGGACAGGTTATACACGGTACGTTACATACTGAAAGGGGAAATACATATGTGCACTGCAACAGGACAGGTTACTACACGGTACGTTACATACTGAAAGGGGAAATACATATGTGCACTGCAACAGGACAGGTTACTACACGGTACGTTACATACTGAAAGGGGAAATACATATGTGCACTGCAACAGGACAGGTTATACACGGTACGTTACATACTGAAAGGGGAAATACATATGTGCACTGCAACAGGACAGGTTATACACGGTACGTTACATACTGAAAGGGGAAATACATATGTGCACTGCAACAGGACAGGTTATACACGGTACGTTACATACTGAAAGGGGAAATACATATGTGCACTGCAACAGGACAGGTTACTACACGGTACGTTACATACTGAAAGGGGAAATACATATGTGCACTGCAACAGGACAGGTTACTACACGGTACGTTACATACTGAAAGGGGAAATAAATATGTGCACTGCAACACGACAGGTTACTACACGGTACATTACATACTGAAAGGGGAAATACATATGTGCACTGCAACAGGACAGGTTATACACGGTACGTTACATACTGAAAGGGGAAATACATATGTGCACTGCAACAGGACAGGTTATACACGGTACGTTACATACTGAAAGGGGAAATACATATGTGCACTGCAACAGGACAGGTTACTACACGGTACGTTACATACTGAAAGGGGAAATACACAGGTGCACTGCAACAGGACAGGTTACTACACGGTACGTTACATACTGAAAGGGGAAATAAATATGTGCACTGCAACAGGACAGGTTACTACACAGTACGTTACATACTGAAAGGGGAAATACATATGTGCACTGCAACAGGACAGGTTATACACGGTACGTTACATACTGAAAGGGGAAATACATATGTGCACTGCAACAGAACAGGTTATACACGGTACGTTACATACTGAAAGGGGAAATACATATGTGCACTGCAACAGGACAGGTTATACACGGTACGTTACATACAGAAAGGGGAAATACATATGTGCACTGCAACAGGACAGGTTACTACACAGTACGTTACATACTGAAAGGGGAAATACATATGTGCACTGCAACAGGACAGGTTATACACGGTACGTTACATACAGAAAGGGGAAATACATATGTGCACTGCAACAGGACAGGTTACTACACGGTACGTTACATACTGAAAGGGGAAATACATATGTGCACTGCAACAGGACAGGTTATACACGGTACGTTACATACTGAAAGGGGAAATACATATGTGCACTGCAACAGGACAGGTTATACACGGTACGTTACATACAGAAAGGGGAAATACATATGTGCACTGCAACAGGACAGGTTATACACGGTACGTTACATACTGAAAGGGGAAATACATATGTGCACTGCAACAGAACAGGTTATACACGGTACGTTACATACTGAAAGGGGAAATACATATGTGCACTGCAACAGGACAGGTTACTACACGGTACGTTACATACTGAAAGGGGAAATACATATGTGCACTGCAACAGAACAGGTTATACACGGTACGTTACATACTGAAAGGGGAAATACATATGTGCACTGCAACAGGACAGGTTATACACAGTACGTTACATACTGAAAGGGGAAATACATATGTGCACTGCAACAGGACAGGTTATACACGGTACGTTACATACAGAAAGGGGAAATACACAGGTGCACTGCAACAGGACAGGTTACTACACGGTACGTTACATACTGAAAGGGGAAATACATATGTGCACTGCAACAGGACAGGTTACTACACGGTACGTTACATATTACTGAGAGGGGAAATACATATGTGCACTGCAACAGGACAGGCTACTACACAGTACATTACATATTACTGAGAGGGGAAATACATATGTGCACTGCAACAGGACAGGTTATACACGGTACGTTACATACAGAAAGGGGAAATACATATGTGCACTGCAACAGGACAGGTTATACACGGTACATTACATACAGAAAGGGGAAATACATATGTGCACTGCAACAGGACAGGTTATACACGGTACGTTACATACTGAAAGGGGAAATACATAGGTGCACTGCAACAGGACAGGTTACTACACGGTACGTTACATACTGAAAGGGGAAATACATATGTGCACTGCAACAGGACAGGTTACTACACGGTACGTTACATACTGAAAGGGGAAATACATATGTGCACTGCAACAGGACAGGTTACTACACGGTACGTTACATACTGAAAGGGGAAATACATATGTGCACTGCAACAGGACAGGTTACTACACGGTACGTTACATACTGAAAGGGGAAATACACGTTAGCGAGAGAGGAAAATGAGAGAGAACGAGAGTAAATGAGTGAGAAAATGAGAGAAGAAATCAAGTGAAGAGAAAATACTTCAAAACAGAGTGAAACTTTATAGCAAAATAGTGAGAGGGAAAGAGAAATATTCTCCCCCAGACTGCAGGGAGCGCCATTATTCCCTTCCCCAGACTGCAGGGAGCGCCATTACCCCTTTCCCCAGACTGCAGAGAGCGCCATTACCCCCTTCCCCAGACTGCAGGGAGCGCCATTACCCCCTTCCCCAGACTGCAGGGAGCGCCATTACCCCCTTCCCCAGACTGCAGGGAGCGCCATTACCCCCTTCCCCAGACTGCAGGGAGCGCCATTACCCCCTTCCCCAGACTGCAGGGAGCGCCATTACCCCCTTCCCCAGACTGCAGGGAGCGCCATTACCCCATTCCCCAGACTGCAGGGAGCGCCATTACCCCCTTCCCCAGACAGCAGGGAGCGCCATTACCCCCTTCCCCAGACAGCAGGGAGCGCCATTACCCCCTTCCCCAGACAGCAGGGAGCGTCATTACCCCCTTCCCCAGACAGCAGGGAGCGTCATTACCCCCTTCCCCAGACAGCAGGGAGCGTCATTACCCCCTTCCCCAGACTGCAGGGTGCGCCATTACCCCCTTCCCCAGACTGCAGGGAGCGCCATTACCCCCTTCCCCAGACTGCAGGGAGAGCTATTTCCCCCTCCCAGGCTGCAGGGAGCACCAATACCCCATCCCCAGGCTGCAGGGAGCACCAATACCCCATCCCCAGGCTGCAGGGAGCACCAATACCCCATCCCCAGGCTGCAGGGAGCACCAATACCCCATCCCCAGGCTGCAGGGAGCACCAATACCCCATCCCCAGGCTGCAGGGAGAACCATTAGCCCCTCTCCATGGTACATGCCCGGGCTGCAGGGAGCACTGTTACCCTCCCCGGGCTGCAGGGAGCACTGTTACCCTCCCCGGGCTGCAGGGAGCACTGTTACCCTCCCCGGGCTGCAGGGAGCACTGTTACCCTCCCCGGGCTGCAGGGAGCACTGTTACCCTCCCCGGGGTGCAGGGAGCACTGTTACATGCCTGGGCTGCAGGGAGCACTGTTACCCTCCCCGGGCTGCAGGGAGCACTGTTACCCTCCCCGGGGTGCAGGGAGCACTGTTACCCTCCCCGGGCTGCAGGGAGCACTGTTACCCTCCCCGGGCTGCAGGGAGCACTGTTACCCTCCCCGGGCTGCAGGGAGCACTGTTACCCTCCCCGGGCTGCAGGGAGCGCTGTTACCCTCCCCGGGGTGCAGGGAGCACTGTTACATGCCTGGGCTGCAGGGAGCACTGTTACCCTCCCCGGGGTGCAGGGAGCACTGTTACCCTCCCCGGGGTGCAGGGAGCACTGTTACCCTCCCCGGGGTGCAGGGAGCACTGTTACCCTCCCCGGGGTGCAGGGAGCACTGTTACATGCCTGGGCTGCAGGGAGCACTGTTACCCTCCCCGGGCTGCAGGGAGCACTGTTACCCTCCCCGGGCTGCAGGGGGCGCTGTTACCCTCCCCGGGGTGCAGGGAGCACTGTTACATGCCTGGGCTGCAGGGAGCACTGTTACATGCCTGGGCTGCAGGGAGCACTGTTACATGCCTGGGCTGCAGGGAGCACTATCGCCTTCCCCAGACTGCAGGGAGCACTATCACCTTCCCCAGACTGCAGGGAGCACTATCACCTTCCCCAGACTGCAGGGAGCACTATCACCTTCCCCAGACTGCAGGGAGCACTATCACCCCCAGGCTACAGTGGCCGTTAATAACTCAGCCCCATACCCCAGAGGACTGCAGGGAGCATTTGTATCACCCCTTGACTACTAATGACACGTGCGGCTGTCGCACTGGCAATAAGCCCTTGTATACAGTCTGTGAGACGCCCCCTAGCGCCCAGCAGCACACAGTACCACTCACCCAGGGTTACTCACCTTGCGAGTCTGTTAGCACTGACAGCCGGAAGCACTACAGAGCAGGCTTTCCTCTCTTACTACTTACTTCCGGGTTACCGTAGGCGTGCCGCCATCTCTATGGCAACGAGGAGGCGCACTAAGGATTGCAGGGGTGCCTGGGAAACTCCTTCTGCCTTAGCAACACAGCCTGACTGCTTTTGCCGCCATATTTGTTAAGGGCAAGTGCGTTCTACCACTGCATATATACTATAGCTTTAGTACATATATAAGTTATTATTT
Source organism: Bombina bombina (assembly GCF_027579735.1). Classification (NCBI taxonomy): domain Eukaryota; kingdom Metazoa; phylum Chordata; class Amphibia; order Anura; family Bombinatoridae; genus Bombina; species Bombina bombina. The sequence goes on from NC_069505.1 coordinate 25,807,741, forward strand.
GAATACAATACTTATGTATATGTATAAGTTCCTGCACACAGGCAATCACAGTTTAGCAGGCACAGTATATTTTGAGGAATCCTAAACCCAGACACCCCTACTGTAGGTCCGGAGTGTCTGTCTGGGTTTAGGATTCCTCAAAATACACTGCAGCCTTTCTGTGGTGGTGGTGGGTTGCAGTTTTTAGTTAAATTACAGGAAAAGCAGAAAAATACATAATATAAATCCTGTGTCCCTGTACATCATTACTAATATGCCCTGTAAAGAAGAGTCATTGCACATGTGCTATTTTATGTAGTAGTAGTAGTAAGTAATCCTAGCTTATGTGTGCCTGGCAGCCTGGGGTGTTATAATACTTCTCTATGGCATAGTTGCCAACAGTCCCTGATTTCCAGGGACAGTCCCTGGATTCTGTTGTATGTCCCTGGATTTTTTTTGTCCCTGGAAATGTCCTTTGCACAACATTTGTTGTTTGCATACATATATATATATATACATACACATATACAGATAGATAGATGATAAATAGATATAGTGTATTATTTAAATATAATTAATTCCTAATGGAATATTGTTATTATTATTGAATGGGTTCACATATTATTTGTCTTTCCAATTTTGATGCTGTGTTGTAAAAATAACCATATGCCCAGAATGTGTTCCAGAGACTGGGAAGGTGTAAGACCTTGGTGCTGTAATCTGTATAGTATGGCCAGGGGTATAATGTAATGTATGTGTGTGACAGACGTTCTGCATGGCCAGGGGTCTAGTGTGATGTATGTGTGTGACAGAGGGGCTGTATGGCCAGGGGTATAATGTGATGTATGTGTGTGACAGACGTTCTGCATGGCCAGGGGTCTAGTGTGATGTATGTGTGTGACAGAGGGGCTGTATGACCAGGGGTATAATGTGATGTATGTGTGTGACAGACGTTCTGCATGGCCAGGGGTCTAGTGTGATGTATGTGTGTGACAGAGGGGCTGTATGGCCAGGGGTATAATGTGATGTATGTGTGTGACAGACGTTCTGCATGGCCAGGGGTCTAGTGTGATGTATGTGTGTGACAGAGGGGCTGTATGGCCAGGGGTTTAGTGTGATGTATGTGTGTGACAGAGGGGCTGCATGACCAGGGGTCTAGTGTGATGTATGTGTGTGACAGAGGGGCTGCATGGCCAGGGGTTTAGTGTGATGTATGTGTGTGACAGAGGGGCTGTATGACCAGGGGTATAATGTGATGTATGTGTGTGACAGAGGGGCTGTATGACCAGGGGTCTAGTGTGATGTATGTGTGTGACAGAGGGGCTGTATGACCAGGGGTATAATGTGATGTATGTGTGTGACAGACGTTCTGCATGGCCAGGGGTCTAGTGTGATGTATGTGTGTGACAGAGGGGCTGTATGGCCAGGGGTTTAGTGTGATGTATGTGTGTGACAGACGTTCTGCATGGCCAGGGGTTTAGTGTGATGTATGTGTGTGACAGAGGGGCTGTATGACCAGGGGTATAATGTGATGTATGTGTGTGACAGAGGGGCTGTATGACCAGGGGTTTAGTGTGATGTATGTATGTGACAGAGGGGCTGTATGACCAGGGGTCTAGTGTGATGTATGTGTGTGACAGAGGGGCTGCATGACCAGGGGTATAATGTGATGTATGTGTGTGACAGAGGGGCTGTATGACCAGGGGTATAATGTGATGTATGTGTGTGACAGAGGGGCTGTATGACCAGGGGTCTAGTGTGATGTATGTGTGTGACAGAGGTGCTGTATGACCAGGGGTCTAGTGTGATGTATGTGTGTGACAGAGAGGCTGTATGACCAGGGGTATGATGTGATGTATGTGTGTGACAGAGGGGCTGTATGACCAGGGGTCTAGTGTGATGTATGTGTGTGACAGAGGGGCTGTATGACCAGGGGTCTAGTGTGATGTATGTGTGTGACAGAGGGGCTGTATGACCAGGGGTCTAGTGTGATGTATGTGTGTGACTGAGGGGCTGTATGACCAGGGGTATAATGTGATGTATGTGTGTGACAGAGGGGGCTGTATGACCAGGGGTCTAGTGTGATGTATATGTGTGACAGAGGGGCTGTATGACCAGGGGTATAATGTGATGTATGTGTGTGACAGAGGGGCTGTATGACCAGGGGTCTAGTGTTATGTATGTGTGTGACAGAGGGTCTGTATGACCAGGGGTCTAGTGTGATGTATGTGTGTGACAGAGGGGCTGTATGACCAGGGGTCTAGTGTGATGTATGTGTGTGACAGAGGGGCTGTATGACCAGGGGTATAATGTGATGTATGTGTGTGACAGAGGGGCTGTATGACCAGGGGTATAATGTGATGTATGTGTGTGACAGAGGGGCTGTATGACCAGGGGTCTAGTGTTATGTATGTGTGTGACAGAGGGTCTGTATGACCAGGGGTCTAGTGTGATGTATGTGTGTGACAGAGGGGCTGTATGACCAGGGGTCTAGTGTGATGTATGTGTATGACAGAGGGGCTGTATGACCAGGGGTATAATGTGATGTATGTGTGTGACAGAGGGGCTGTATGACCAGGGGTCTAGTGTGATGTATGTCTGTGACAGAGGGGCTGTATGACCAGGGGTCTAGTGTGATGTATGTGTGTGACAGAGGGGCTGTATGGCCAGGGGTATAATGTGATGTATGTGTGTGACAGAGGGGCTGTATGACCAGGGGTCTAGTGTGATGTATGTGTGTGACAGAGGGGCTGTATGACCAGGGGTCTAGTGTGATGTATGTGTGTGACAGAGGGGCAGTATGGCCAGGGGTATAATGTGATGTATGTGTGTGACAGAGGGGCTGCATGGCCAGGGGTCTAGTGTGATGTATGTGTGTGACAGAGGGGCTGTATGGCCAGGGGTCTAGTGTGATGTATGTGTGTGACAGAGGGGCTGTATGACCAGGGGTATAGTGTGATGTATGTGTGTGACAGAGGGGCTGTATGGCCAGGGGTCTAGTGTGATGTATGTGTGTGACAGAGGGGCTGTATGACCAGGGGTATAATGTGATGTATGTGTGTGACAGAGGGGCTGTATGACCAGGGGTATAATGTGATGTATGTGTGTGACAGAGGGGCTGTATGACCAGGGGTCTAGTGTGATGTATGTGTGTGACTGAGGGGCTGTATGACCAGGGGTCTAGTGTGATTTATGTGTGTGACAGAGGGGCTGTATGACCAGGGGTCTAGTGTGATGTATGTGTGTGACAGAGGGGCTGTATGGCCAGGGGTCTAGTCCGATGTATGTGTGTGACAGAGGGGCTGTATGACCAGGGGTCTAGTGTGATGTATGTGTGTGACAGAGGGGCTTTATGACCAGGGGTTTAGTGTGATGTATGTGTGTGACAGAGGGGCTGCATGGCCAGGGGTATAATGTGATGTATGTGTGTGACAGAGGGGCTGTATGACCAGGGGTTTAGTGTGATGTATGTGTGTGACAGAGGGGCTGCATGGCCAGGGGTATAATGTGATGTATGTGTGTGACAGAGGGGCTGTATGACCAGGGGTATAATGTGATGTATGTGTGTGACAGAGGGGCTGTATGGCCAGGGGTCTAGTGTGATGTATGTGTGTGACAGAGGGGCTGTATGACCAGGGGTCTAGTGTGATGTATGTGTGTGACAGAGGGGCTGTATGACCAGGGGTCTAGTGTGATGTATGTGTGTGACAGAGGGGCTGTATGGCCAGGGGTCTAGTGTGATGTATGTGTGTGACAGAGGGGCTGTATGACCAGGGGTATAGTGTGATGTATGTGTGTGACAGAGGGGCTGTATGGCCAGGGGTCTAGTGTGATGTATGTGTGTGACAGAGGGGCTGTATGACCAGGGGTATAATGTGATGTATGTGTGTGACAGAGGGGCTGTATGACCAGGGGTATAATGTGATGTATGTGTGTGACAGAGGGGCTGTATGACCAGGGGTCTAGTGTGATGTATGTGTGTGACAGAGGGGCTGTATGACCAGGGGTCTAGTGTGATGTATGTGTGTGACAGAGGGGCTGTATGGCCAGGGGTCTAGTCTGATGTATGTGTGTGACAGAGGGGCTGTATGACCAGGGGTCTAGTGTGATGTATGTGTGTGACAGAGGGGCTGTATGACCAGGGGTTTAGTGTGATGTATGTGTGTGACAGAGGGGCTGCATGGCCAGGGGTATAATGTGATGTATGTGTGTGACAGAGGGGCTGTATGACCAGGGGTTTAGTGTGATGTATGTGTGTGACAGAGGGGCTGCATGGCCAGGGGTATAATGTGATGTATGTGTGTAACAGAGGAACTGTATGACCAGGGGTATAATGTGATGTATGTGTGTGACAGAGGGGCTGTATGACCAGGGGTTTAGTGTGATGTATGTGTGTGACAGAGGGGCTGTATGGCCAGGGGTCTAGTGTGATGTATGTGTGTGACAGAGGGGCTGTATGACCAGGGGTATAATGTGATGTATGTGTGTGACAGAGGGGCTGTATGGCCAGGGGTCTAGTGTGATGTATGTGTGTGACAGAGGGGCTGTATGACCAGGGGTCTAGTGTGATGTATGTGTGTGACAGAGGGGCTGTATGACCAGGGGTCTAGTGTGATGTATGTGTGTGACAGAGGGGCTGTATGACCAGGGGTCTAGTGTGATGTATGTGTGTGACAGAGGGGCTGTATGACCAGGGGTCTAGTGTGATGTATGTGTGTGACAGAGAGGCTGTATGACCAGGGGTCTAGTGTGATGTATGTGTGTGACAGAGGGGCTGTATGACCAGGGGTCTAGTGTGATGTATGTGTGTGACAGAGAGGCTGTATGACCAGGTGTATAATGTGATGTATGTGTGTGACAGAGGGGCTGTATGACCAGGGGTCTAGTGTGATGTATGTGTGTGACAGAGGGGCTGCATTGCCAGGGGTATAATGTGATGTATGTGTGTAACAGAGGGGCTGTATGACCAGGGGTATAATGTGATGTATGTGTGTGACAGAGGGGCTGTATGACCAGGGGTTAAGTGTTATGTATGTGTGTGACAGAGGGGCTGTATGACCAGGGGTCTAGTGTGATGTATGTGTGTGACAGAGGGGCTGTATGACCAGGGGTTTAGTGTGATGTATGTGTGTGACAGAGGGGCTGCATGACCAGGGGTATAATGTGATGTATGTGTGTGACAGAGGGGCTGTATGACCAGGGGTATAATGTGATGTATGTGTGTGACAGAGGGGCTGTATGGCCAGGGGTCTAGTGTGATGTATGTATGTGACAGAGGGGCTGTATGACCAGGGGTCTAGTGTGATGTATGTGTGTGACAGAGGGGCTGTATGACCAGGGGTCTAGTGTGATGTATGTGTGTGACAGAGGGGCTGTATGGCCAGGGGTCTAGTGTGATGTATGTGTGTGACAGAGGGGCTGTATGACCAGGGGTCTAGTGTGATGTATGTGTGTGACAGAGGGGCTGTATGACCAGGGGTCTAGTGTGATGTATGTGTGTGACAGAGAGGCTGTATGACCAGGGGTCTAGTGTGATGTATGTGTGTGACAGAGGGGCTGTATGACCAGGGGTCTAGTGTGATGTATATGTGTGACAGAGAGGCTGTATGACCAGGGGTGTAATGTGATGTATGTGTGTGACAGAGGGGCTGTATGACCAGGGGTCTAGTGTGATGTATGTGTGTGACAGAGGGGCTGTATGACCAGGGGTCTAGTGTGATGTATGTGTGTGACAGAGGGGCTGCATTGCCAGGGGTATAATGTGATGTATGTGTGTGACAGAGGGGATGTATGACCAGGGGTATAATGTGATGTATGTGTGTGACAGAGGGGCTGTATGACCAGGGGTTTAGTGTGATGTATGTGTGTGACAGAGGGGCTGTGTGACCAGGGGTCTAGTGTGATGTATGTGTGTGACAGAGGGGCTGTATGACCAGGGGTTTAGTGTGATGTATGTGTGTGACAGAGGGGCTGCATGACCAGGGGTATAATGTGATGTATGTGTGTGACAGAGGGGCTGTATGACCAGGGGTCTAGTGTGATGTATGTGTGTGACAGAGGGGCTGTATGACCAGGGGTCTAGTGTGATGTATGTGTGTGACAGAGGGGCTGTATGGCCAGGGCTCTAGTGTGATGTATGTGTGTGACAGAGGGGCTGCATGGCCAGGGGTCTAGTGTGATGTATGTGTGTGACAGAGGGGCTGTATGACCAGGGGTATAATGTGATGTATGTGTGTGACAGAGGGGCTGTATGACCAGGGGTCTAGTGTGATGTATGTGTGTGACAGAGGCGCTGTATGACCAGGGGTCTAGTGTGATGTATGTGTGTGACAGAGGGGCTGTATGACCAGGGGTATAATGTGATGTATGTGTGTGACAGAGGGGCTGTATGACCAGGGGTATAATGTGATGTATGTGTGTGACAGAGGGGCTGTATGACCAGGGGTTTAGTGTGATGTATGTATGTGACAGAGGGGCTGTATGACCAGGGGTCTAGTGTGATGTATGTGTGTGACAGAGGGGCTGTATGACCAGGGGTCTAGTGTGATGTATGTGTGTGACAGTGGGGCTGTATGACCAGGGGTCTAGTGTGATGTATGTGTGTGACAGAGGGGCTGTATGACCAGGGGTCTAGTGTGATGTATGTGTGTGACAGAGGGGCTGTATGACCAGGGGTCTAGTGTGATGTATGTGTGTGACAGAGGGGCTGTATGACCAGGGGTCTAGTGTGATGTATGTGTGTGACTGAGGGGCTGTATGACCAGGGGTCTAGTGTGATGTATGTGTGTGACAGAGGGGCTGTATGACCAGGGGTCTAGTGTGATGTATGTGTGTGATAGAGGGGCTGTATGACCAGGGGTCTAGTGTGATGTATGTGTGTGACTGAGGGGCTGTATGACCAGGGGTATAATGTGATGTATGTGTGTGACAGAGGGACTGTATGACCAGGGGTCTAGTGTGATGTATGTGTGTGACAGAGGGGCTGTATGACCAGGGGTCTAGTGTGATGTATGTGTGTGACAGAGGGGCTGTATGACCAGGGGTCTAGTGTGATGTATGTGTGTGACAGAGGGGCTGTATGGCCAGGGGTCTAGTGTGATGTTGCATATAAGTGAGGGGCTGCATATAAGCTTTTCTACTTATATGTATGTGTGTGTGTATTTAAACACATATATATATATATATATATATATATATATATATATATATATATATATATACACACACATATATATATATATATATATACATATATATATATATATATACGTGGAGAAGATTAGGTAAATTCTACAGCGCTAGTCCCTGTTTTATTAAGGAATTTAGTTAGACCTATTAAATAAGACTAGTGATAACAACAGATGTGTAGTATTAAAATTCAGCCTATACACACAAGAAATTTATATATCAAATTTCAATCCAAAGTATATACAGTCTATGCGATATTCAGCAATATTCAAAAGCAAAAATTCGAACAGGAATATATCTATATATATATATATAGAGGGAAGATTTAGTAAACTCCACAGCGCTAATCTCTGATATAATAGAGTATAAAATCAAACCTATGTGGAGCGCACCAAAGTCATTAACCAATACAAGATGAATGGATTATTATTTATACAAAGGATCCCTTTGAGGGTAGACGCAATATCTGAATGAATAAATATTAATCCGTCATATCCCTAATACACAATATCGGATCTGAGATGTGAGGAAGAAAAGATCACCCTGATATGTGTATAAAATAATGGGGTGAAATAGAGATTAATAATCAGTTCAACGAAAAGGTACAGGCGGCTATAGCGTACAGAAAAAGTATGGGAGGTTGTCTGTATACACGCACTGATGATCTCTAGCCTTATTTATATATATATATATTGGAGCAAATATATTCACAAATCAAATGTGGTGAAGGTACTGATCAAAGAACACATATACAGAGTAATATTTGCACAGTCTATATAGTGTTTTGACGATATTCAGACAAGATTGTTTCAGAGGTTCTTCTAGTGCTGTATCCTTAAAAGGTCTCACAGTTCACTTACTTCTGTGCCCCCAATCGTATGAGGTAAGTGGTAGGTGTGTAGAAAAACCAGGTATAGGAGTAGTTTCCTTGGATTCAGCAAATTCCTTCTCCTGTATAATACTCAGGTGACTCCGGTCACATACGCCTAGATTTAGAGTTTTGCGGCCAAAGGGGTGCGTTAGCTACGCATGCTTTTTTCTGGCCGCACCTTTTAAATACCGCTGGTATTTAGAGTTCACAGAAGGGCTGCGTTAGGCTCCAAAAAAGGAGCGTATAGCATATTTACCGCAACTGCAACTCTCGATACCAGCGGTGCTTACGGACGCGGCCAGCTTCAAAAACGTGCTTGTGCACGATTCCCCCATAGGAAACAATGGGGCAGTTTGAGCTGAAAAAAAACCTAACACCTGCAAAAAAAGCAGCGTTCAGCTCCTAACGCGGCCCCATTGTTTACTATGGGGAAACACTTCCTATGTCTGCACCTAACACCCTAACATGTACCCCGAGTCTAAACACCCCTAACCTTACACTTATTAACCCCTATTCTGCCGCCGCCGCTATCGCTGACCCCTGCATTTTATTATTAACCCCTAATCTGCCGCTCCGTACACCGCCGCAACCTACATTATCCCTATGTACCCCTAATCTGCTGCCCCTAACACCGCCGACCCCTATATTATATTTATTAACCCCTAATCTGCCCCCCACAACGTCGCCACCAGCTACCTACAATAATTAACCCCTAATCTGCCGACCGCATCTCACCGCTACTATAATAAAGTTATTAACCCCTAATCCGCCTCACTCCCGCCTCAATAACCCTATAAGAAATAGTATTAACCCCTAATCTGCCCTCCCTAACATCGCCGACACTTCAATTATTAACCCCTAATCTGCCGACCGGAGCTCGCCGCTACTATAATAAATGTATTAACCCCAAAAGCTAAGTCTAACACTAACACCCCCCTAAGTTAAATATAATTTAAATCTAACGAAATAAATTAACTCTTATTAAATAAATGATTCCTATTTAAAGCTAAATACTGACCTGTAAAATAAACCCTAATATAGCTACAATATAAATTATAATTATATTCTAGCTATTTTAGGATTAATATTTATTTTACAGGCAACTTTGTATTTATTTTAACCAGGTACAATAGCTATTAAATAGTTAATAACTATTTAATAGCTAAAATAGTTAAAATAATAACAAAATTACCTGTAAAATAAATCCTAACCTAAGTTACAATTAAACCTAACACTACACTATCATTAAATAAATTAAATACAATACCTACAAATAACTACAATTAAATAAACTAACTAAAGTACAAAAAATAAAAAAGAACTAAGTTACAAAAAATAAAAAAATATTTACAAACATTAGAAAAAAATTACAACAATTTTAAACTAATTACACCTACTCTAAGCCCCCTAATAAAATAACAAAGACCCCCAAAATAAAAAAATGCCCTACCCTATTCTAAATTAAAAAAGTTCAAAGCTCTTTTACCTTACCAGCCCTGAAAAGGGCCATTTGCGGGGCATGCCCCAAATAATTCAGCTCTTTTGCCTGTAAAAAAAAAACATACAATACCCCCCCCCCCAACATTAAAACCCACCACCCACATACCCCTAATCTAACCCAAACCCCCCTTAAATAAACCTAACACTAAGCCCCTGAAGATCTTCCTACCTTATCTTCACCATACCAGGTTCACCGATCCGTCCTCCGAAGTCTTGATCCAAGCCTCCGAAATCTTCATCCAAGCCCAAGCGGGGGCTGGCGATCCATAATCCGGCTGAAGTCTTCTATCAAGCGGCGGCTGAAGATGGAATCAGCCAATCAGATTCAAGTTCAATCCGATTGGCTGATTGGATCAGCCAATCAGATTGAGCTCGCATTCTATTGGCTGTTCCGATCAGCCAATAGAATGCGAGCTCAATCTGATTGGCTGATCCAATCAGCCAATCGGATTGAACTTGAATCTGATTGGCTGATTCCATCAGCCAATCAGAATTTTCCTACCTTAATTCCGATTGGCTGATAGAATCCTATCAGCCAATCGGAATTCGAGGGATGCCATCTTGGATGACGTCCCTTAAAGGAACCTTCATTCTTCAGTTGGACGTCGGAAGAAGAGGATGGATCCGCGTCGGAGGTCTTCAAGATGGAGCCGTTCGTCATCGGATGAAGATAGAAGATGCCGCTTGGATCAAGATGGTTGCCGGTCCGGATCTCCTCTTCTTCCCGGATAGGATGAAGACTTTGGAGCCTCTTCTGGACCTCTTCAGCCGCCGCTTGATAGAAGACTTCAGCCGGATTATGGATCGCCAGCCCCCGCTTGGGCTTGGATGAAGATTTCGGAGGCTTGGATCAAGACTTCGGAGGACGGATCGGTGAACCTGGTATGGTGAAGATAAGGTAGGAAGATCTTCAGGGGCTTAGTGTTAGGTTTATTTAAGGTGGGTTTGGGTTAGATTAGGGGTATGTGGGTGGTGGGTTGTAATGTTGGGGGGGGGTATTGTATGTTTTTTTTTTACAGGCAAAAGAGCTGAATTATTTGGGGCATGCCCCGCAAATGGCCCTTTTCAGGGCTGGTAAGGTAAAAGAGCTTTGAACTTTTTTAATTTAGAATAGGGTAGGGCATTTTTTTATTTTGGGGGTCTTTGTTATTTTATTAGGGGGCTTAGAGTAGGTGTAATTAGTTTAAAATTGTTGTAATATTTTTCTAATGTTTGTAAATATTTTTTTATTTTTTGTAACTTAGTTCTTTTTTATTTTTTGTACTTTAGTTAGTTTATTTAATTGTAGTTATTTGTAGGTATTGTATTTAATTTATTTAATGATAGTGTAGTGTTAGGTTTAATTGTAACTTAGGTTAGGATTTATTTTACAGGTAATTTTGTTATTATTTTAACTATTTTAGCTATTAAATAGCTATTAACTATTTAATAGCTATTGTACCTGGCTAAAATAAATACAAAGTTGCCTGTAAAATAAATATTAATCCTAAAATAGCTAGAATATAATTATAATTTATATTGTAGCTATATTAGGGTTTATTTTACAGGTAAGTTTTTAGCTTTAAATAGGAATCATTTATTTAATAAGAGTTAATTTATTTCGTTAGATTTAAATTATATTTAACTTAGGGGGGTGTTAGTGTTAGACTTAGCTTTTGGGGTTAATACATTTATTATAGTAGCGGTGAGCTCCGGTCGGCAGATTAGGGGTTAATAGTTGAAGTTAGGTGTCGGCGATGTTAGGGAGGGCAGATTAGGGGTTAATACTATTTTTTATAGGGTTATTGAGGCGGGAGTGAGGCGGATTAGGGGTTAATAACTTTATTATAGTAGCGCTCAGGTCCGCTCGGCAGATTAGGGGTTAATAAGTGTAGGTAGCTGGTGGCGACGTTGTGGGGGGCAGATTAGGGGTTAATAAATATAATATAGGGGTCGGCGGTGTTAGGGGCAGCAGATTAGGGGTACATAGGGATAATGTAGGTTGCGGCGGTGTACGGAGCGGCAGATTAGGGGTTAATAATAAAATGCAGGGGTCAGCGATAGCGGCGACAGCAGAATAGGGGTTAATAAGTGTAAGGTTAGGGGTGTTTAGACTCGGGGTACATGTTAGGGTGTTAGGTGCAGACATAGGAAGTGTTTCCCCATAGTAAACAATGGGGCCGCGTTAGGAGCTGAACGCTGCTTTTTTGCAGGTGTTAGGTTTTTTTTTCAGCTCAAACTGCCCCATTGTTTCCTATGGGGGAGTCGTGCACAAGCACATTTTTGAAGCTGGCCGCGTCCGTAAGCACCGCTGGTATCGAGAGTTGCAGTTGCGGTAAATATGCTATACGCTCCTTTTTTGGAGCCTAACGCAGCCCTTCTGTGAACTCTAAATACCAGCGGTTTTTAAAAGGTGCGGCCAGAAAAAAGCATGCGTAGCTAACGCACCCCTTTGGCCGCAAAACTCTAAATCTAGGCGTATGTGACCGGAGTCACCGGAGTATTATACAGGAGAAGGAATTTGCTGAATCCAAGGAAACTACTCCTATACCTGGTTTTTCTACACACCTACCACTTACCTCATACGATTGGGGGCACAGAAGTAAGTGAACTGTGAGACCTTTTAAGGATACAGCACTAGAAGAACCTCTGAAACAATCTTGTCTGAATATCGTCAAAACACTATATAGACTGTGCAAATATTACTCTGTATATGTGTTCTTTGATCAGTACCTTCACCACATTTGATTTGTGAATATATTTGCTCCAATATATATATATATAAATAAGGCTAGAGATCATCAGTGCGTGTATACAGACAACCTCCCATACTTTTTCTGTACGCTATAGCCGCCTGTACCTTTTCGTTGAACTGATTATTAATCTCTATTTCACCCCATTATTTTATACACATATCAGGGTGATCTTTTCTTCCTCACATCTCAGATCCGATATTGTGTATTAGGGATATGACGGATTAATATTTATTCATTCAGATATTGCGTCTACCCTCAAAGGGATCCTTTGTATAAATAATAATCCATTCATCTTGTATTGGTTAATGACTTTGGTGCGCTCCACATAGGTTTGATTTTATACTCTATTATATCAGAGATTAGCGCTGTGGAGTTTACTAAATCTTCCCTCTATATATATATATAGATATATTCCTGTTCGAATTTTTGCTTTTGAATATTGCTGAATATCGCATAGACTGTATATACTTTGGATTGAAATTTGATATATAAATTTCTTGTGTGTATAGGCTGAATTTTAATACTACACATCTGTTGTTATCACTAGTCTTATTTAATAGGTCTAACTAAATTCCTTAATAAAACAGGGACTAGCGCTGTAGAATTTACCTAATCTTCTCCACGTATTTCTCCTCTTGTGTCTAGAGCTTAGAGGGTAATCTCTTTACACTACATATTGTTTATTCCAGCAGCTTTTCTCTACTACCTACACAACTGTGCGCCTCCAGCTCAGTTGCCTGTTTCTACAAGTACTGTGGTTTATAAAATCTTTTATCCTTGCACTACAACATATATATATATATATATATATATATATATATATATATATATATAACATAATTTATGTAAGAACTTACCTGATAAATTCATTTCTTTCATATTGGCAAGAGTCCATGAGCTAGTGACGTATGGGATATACAATCCTACCAGGAGGGGCAAAGTTTCTCAAACCTCAAAATGCCTATAAATACACCTCCCACCTCACACATACCTTTTGTTTAACGTGTAGCCAAGAAGTGAAGTGTAAAAGAAGGCGTAAAAGGCATACAAAAAAAGTAACTGGGAAAAAAAAATTATACAAAAAATCATAACCACAAAAATAGGGTGGGTCTCATGGACTTTTGCCACTATGGAATAAATGAATTTATCAGGTAAGTTCTTACATAAATTATGTTTTCTTTCATGTAAGTGGCAAGAGTCCATAAGCTAGTGACGTATGGGATATAATACCCAAGATGTTGAAATCCACGAGTCACTAGAGAGGGAGGGATAAAATAACAACAGCTAAATCCGCTGAAAAATGAAATCCAAAAAAATAATTACGTTTTCTTTAAACATTTTAAAAAACTCAAATCAAAGGCACTATAATCAAACTGAGACAACTGCCTGAAGAACCTTTCTACCAAAGGCTGCTTCCGCAGAAGCAAACACATCAAAATGGTAAAATGTAGTAAAAGTATGCAAAGAAGACCAAGTTGCTGCTTTGCAAATTTGATCAACCGAAGCTTCATTCTTGAAAGCCCAAGAAGTGGCTACTGATCTAGTAGACTGAGCTGTAATTCTCTAATGTGGAGACTGCCCCACCTCCAAATAAGCTTTGTGAATCAAAAGTTTCAACCAAGATGACAAGGAAATAGCAGAGGCTTTCTGGCCTTTCTTGGAACCAGAAAAAATAACAAATAAACTAGAAGTCTTTCTGAAATCTTTAGTAGCCTCAACATAATATTTCAAAGCTCTTACCACATCCAAAGAATGTAAAGAGCTTTCAAGAGCATTCTTAGGATTAGGACACAAGGAAGGAACAACAATTTCCCTATTGATGTTGTTAGAATTCACAACTTTAGGCAAAAATTTAAATGAAGTCCGCAAAACAGCTTTATCTTGATGGAAAATCAGATAAGGAGACTCACAAGAGAGAGCATACAATTCAGAAACTCTTCTAGCAGAAGAGATAGCCAAACGAAATAACACTTTCCAAGAAAGTAGTTTAATATCTAAAGAATGCATAGGCTAAAAATGAGTAGCCTGCAAGATCTTCAAAACCAAATTGAGACTCCAAGGAGGAGAAATAGATTTAATAACAGGTTTGATACGAATCAAAGCCTGAACAAAACAGTGAATATCAGGAAGTTTAGCAATCTTTCTATGAAATAAGACAGAAAGAGCAGAAATTTGTCCTTTCAAAGTATTTGCAGACAAACCCTTATCCAAACCATTCTGAAGAAACTGTAAAATCCTAGGAATTCTGAAAGAATGGCAAGAATAATTATGAGTTGAACACCATGAAATATAGGTTTTCCAAACCCAATGATACATTTTCCTTGAAACAGACTTACGAGCCTGTATCATAGTGCTAATCCCTGAGTCAGAGAAACCTCTATGACTAAGCACTAAGCGTTCAATTTCCATGCCTTCAAATTTAAAGATTTGAGATCCTGATGGAAAAACGGCCCTTGAGACATAAGGTCTGTCCTTAAAGGAAGTGGCAAAGGCTGGCAACTGGACATCCGGACAAGATCCGAATACCAAAACCTGTGAGGCGATGCTGGTGCTATCAGAAACACATGAGATTGTTCCATTATGATCTTGGAGATCACCCTTGGAAGAAGAACCAGAGGCGGAAAAATATAAGCAGGTTGGTAAAACCAAGGAACTGCTAAGGCATCCACCATCTCCGCCTGAGGATCCCTGGTGCTGTCAGAGACCCCCAGACAGCTCCCCAACCTATAAGACTTGCATCTGTTGTGATCACAGTCTAGGTATGACGAACAAATAAGGCCCCTTGAACAATAAGGTGATGGTCTAACCACCAAGTCAGAGAGAGTTGAGTGTTAGGATTTAAGTATATCAGTTGTGATATCTGAGTATAATCCCTGCACCGTTGGCGCAACATGCAAAGCTGTAGAGGCCTCATATGAAAACAAGCAAAGGGGATCACGTCCGATGCTACAGTCATGAGACCTAAAACTTCCATGCACATAGCCACTGAAGGGAATGATAGAGACTGAAGGTTTAGACAAGCTAAAACTAACTTGATTCATCTCTTGTCTGTCAGAGAAAGAGTCATAGACACTGAATCTATCTGGAAACCTAAAAAGGTGACCCTTGTCTGAGGAATCAAGAAACTCTTTAGTAAATTGATCCTCCAACCATGTTTTTGAAGAAACCACACTAGTTGTTTTGTGTGAGATTCTGCTAAATGAAAAGATTGAGCTAGTACCAAGATATTGTCCAAATAAGGAAACACCACAATACCCTGCTCTCTGATTACAGATAGAAGGGCACCGATTATCTTTGAAAAGATTCTCAGAGCTGTTGCTAGGCCAAACGGAAAAGCGACAAATTGGTAATGCTTGTCTACAAAAGAGAATCTCAGAAAACAATAGTGGTCTGGATGAATTGGCATATGAAGATAAGCATCCTGTAAGTCTATTGTGGACATGAATTGACCTTGCTGAACAAAAGGCATAATAGTCCTTATAGCCACCATATTGAAAGTTGGAACGATTTAAAAATGTCAGATCCAGAATTGGTCTGAACGAATCTTCTTTCTTTAGGACAATGAATAGATTTGAATAAAAACCCAAACTCCGTTCCTGCAGAGGAACTGGAACAATCACCCTAAAAGCTCTAGGTCTGAAACACATTTCCGAAAAGCCTGAGCTTTCACAGGGTTTGTTGGAACATGAGAAAGAATTTTTTTTTCCATGGGAGGTCTTATTCTGAAACCTATTCGATACCCCTGAGAAACAATATTCTGAATCCACTGATTTTGAATAGAAACTGTCCAAATGTGTTGAAATAATTTCAATCTGCCCCCACCAGTTGAACTTTTTGAGGGCCGCACCTTTATGCAGTCTTAGGGGCTGGATTTGTTTTTTTATAAGGCTTGGATGTATTCCAATTCGGAAATGGTCTCCAATTAGAGCCAGAGGCCTTAGGGGAAGGAGAGGTCTTTTGTTCTCTATTCTGTCGAAAGGAACGAAAACAATTGGGAGCTTTAAATTTACCCTTAGATTTCTTATCTTGGGGCAGAAAAACTTCATTTCCCCTGGTGATAGTGGAGATAATAGAATCCAATTGAGAATCTAATAAATTACTACCCTGAAATGATAAAGATAGTAATCTAGATTTAGACACCATATCAGCATTCCAAGATTTAAGCCATAAAGCTCTTCTAGTAAGAATAGCTAAAGACATATATTTAATATCAATCTTAATTACATCAAATATAGCATCATAAATTAAATGATTAGCATGTTGAAGTACAAGAACAATGCTAGATAATGCCGGATCTGTTAACTGTTGAGCTAAACTGTCCAACCAAAAAGTTGAAGCAGCAGCAACAACAGCCATAGAAATGGCAGGTCTAAGAATATAGCCAGTATGAAAATATGCTTTTCTAAGATAGGATTCAATCTTCCTATCTAAAGGATCCTTAAAGGAAGTAGAAATAGCCCCATCTACCTTAGGGACTTTTTCCCAAAACTCTAAATTAGCCACAAGTAAAGGATATAGCTTTTTAAACCTAGAAGAAGGGTTAAAATAAGCACCAAGTTTAGACCATTCCTTAGTAAACATGACAGATAGCATCTGGAATAGGAAAAACTTCACGAGTAACCTCAGAAGATTTAAAAACAGAATTCAAATGTTTGCTATTCTTGTTATCAAGAGGACTAGATTCCTCAATACCCAAAGTAAACAATACTTCCTTTAATAAAGAACGAATATATTCAATCTTAAAAAGAAAGGTTGATTTATCAATTTCAGTCTCTGAAGTAGGATCCTCTGAGCCAGAGAAATCCTCATCAGCAGAAGATACTTCAGTATGCTGTCTATCAATACAAACTTCATCAGATTTGAGAGAAGTTAGGAGAGATCTTTTACGCTTATTTGATGGCGGAATAGCAGTCATAGCCTTCTCTATGGCTGCAGCAATATAATCTTTTCTCTTCTTTTTTTTTTTTATAGCAAGAGAACGAAGAAAAATTGATAATAGGAGTAAATTAGAAAGTTGCTTAAAATTGCATGCTCTATCTGATTCACAAAAGAAAACATTTGGGTTCAGTATCCCTTTAATTTGTTTTGTAATTTTCCCTATGGTTCTTGCACCCAGACCTGTCTGGGGTTAACTGCCTGTGACTCTGGGGACAGCACAGCTTCCTGTGAGTGCCAGTGAGCACCCAGGGCTGAGCATGTTGCAGGGTCATGGGATGTGTACCGGTCCTGTCTGAGAGTGCAGTACCCTTTTCATGTTTTGTGTGTGTATATGTATGTATGTGTGTGTGCGTATGTATGTATGTGTGTATATGTATGTATGTGTGTATATGTATGTATGTGTGTATTCGTATGTATGTGTGTGTGTATATGTATATATATATTTTTTTATTTTTTTATTATTTATTTATAACCAGCAGTAGATACAAGAAAATCAAATTACAGATCTTGCGCCACGCAGGACCCGACATAATATATTTTGTAAATAACATAAACAAGAGGACAAAGGCTGTAGAGAATTATCAATATTATCAATATTCCACAGAATTATGCCAAAACATAACATCTAAACTAAATTATATACCCTGCTGGGGTTTTTAAATCTTTTTTTATCTCTTTTTCTCTCTCTTTTTCTTTTTTTTCCTTTTTTTTAAACATCACAAAAAACCTAGCCATTCTAATGCACGATAATCTGCGAAACTTAAAAGTATAACAGAACAAAACAAAACAGAAAAACAAAAAAAAGAAAAATAATAGCAGCTTGAATATACAGGTTTTACAGTAAATATACATACAGGAACAACTTCCAATATAATAAGGAAAAGGTCCGAGCTCACATAATTCTTAAAGCATAAATTTAAAACAGGTTCCAATCAATACCAAATCTGCTAACAAAATCTTTTTTAGTAGGGAAAGAACTTGTTCAGACCATGTGCTCCGACTCCTTACCTATTCCTCCCTTAGAGAGATATAAGAATCAACCGAGGACAACCATAAAACAAGACAGAACAATGACAAAAACAAAAAACAAACAAACAAAAAAAAACTTGGAGTTGTATTCCCCTTCTCCTCTTCCCCCACCCCTCCGCCCCTACCTCATCTACACCTCCTGACGCTCCCCTCCAGGCTGCTCAATCCAAGTATATGGAAAAACATTTAATAGAGTCAGTTCCGTGAAGCTCACTGATGATAGGAAAGGGGAGAGAATCAATTTTTGGAGCGTATTTGGATAGGATAAAATAACAGGAGACCATTTCCATAGAAACTTCTTAATTCTATTCTCAGAAGCCTTGTGGAGATGATATGACTAAAAAAGAATTTGATCACACTAATCGAAAATGAGGTTTATATGACAGATATTCTATTTCATTCTAGACATACTTGACCTATATACGCAGTAATGTCATTAATTGCTACGCTTGCTGTGTCATACCAACGGCATAATGTTTATGTATATGTTCACCAATTGGTCATCTGCGTTATGACATCTGCTGTAATATTTAACCCTCAATAAAAAAAACTTTTGGAAAAAAAAAAAAAAAAAACTAAAAGTAAAAAAGAATTTGATCTTGAAGAGTTTTAAAGACCATGACTAGTCCTGGTACATGCCTGGCTTTCCAATTTTTGAGAATACAGTATCTAACTGCAAGTATTATTGTATTTAGACTATTTATAGTGTTACTGTTGAAGGCGTCTTTTGGCGGAAATAGAAAGATAATATCCTCTGCAGATAGGCCTATTGTAACTTTATATAGTTTATTGAACCAATAGATAATTTTCAGCCACAATTGTCTAACTTTAGGGCATGTCCAGAACATGTGAAGTATATCTGCTCTGACATGTGCACAACGCGGACATAAGTTGACCGAAGAGGGATAAAACTTATTTAATTTCCAGGGAGAGAGATAAAAATTATTAATCAGTTTCATGTGTGATTCATTCCAGGCCACCGGGACTTTACATTTGCGTATTGAATCAAAGCTCTGATTAATTATTCCATGATCTACCGAGGGAATTATAGATGACCAAGATTTATAGATATTATCCCTGACAAACAGGCTCTGCTTATTCAACATAATGTCATACATCAAAGAGATTGAGGAGTCCCCTGTTGTGAATTTTTGTATACAGAGCTTGATATCCGACCAGACCACCAAAGATGAAGCATACCAATTCTGCTCTGAAATAAAGTGGCGGATTTGAAAATAAGCAAATAAGCTAGCTCTAGGTAATCCAAATTTACTAAAGATATCCTCCGCAGCTAATATTTTATAGTTTTCATCAATGTAATTGTTTTACATTCCATAGCCCTTTTTCAGCCCAGTCTTTAAATACTCTTTGATATAGGCCCGGAAGAAAACTTGGATTACTTAAAATCGGTAGAAATTCTGAGACAGAGTAATCTAAATCTAGAATTCTACACAGTTTTTGCCATGCCTGAACTATGTTCTTAAAGGAGATGAGACAACTAACATTCTGAGGCAGTTTCTGTGCGTGAGAGTGTAGAATAGCTTTTAAAGAAAACGGGGCAATTAAAAAGGATTCTATATCTTCAGATGTTACTAGGCTAGATCCCGAGAGCCAATCTATCGCTGTTTTGACCATAGCAGCCAAATTATACAGTTTAATGTTAGGGAGGGCAAGTCCCGCTGCTCCAGTGTTTTGCATTAACCTCTCAAGTGCAATTCAAGGCTTTTTATTGTTCCAAATGAATTTGGAAAATAGAGCATTGATTAATTTCAAAACCTTATATGAAATAAACAGAGGAAGGTTCTGCAGAGGGTATAACAGACGCGGGAAGATAATAGATTTGATTAAATTGACACGTGCTATCAATGATAATGGAAACGCAGTCCACAGTTGTAGGTCTGCGCCAATCTTTTGGAATAACGGCCCAAAATTATCTTTGTACCAAAAAGAAGGATTTTTATGCAAGACTAAACCTAGATATTTAATTGCGTCAACTCGTTTAAATGGGTCATTAGAAGCTGCTATCATTGAATTGTTAAAACACATTAATTCAGTCTTTTTAAAATTTATCTTATACCCATAAAAGGAGCTAAATATTGTCAGGGTTTGTAAAATGGCCGGTATAGCCTGTTGCACATTGACCAGAAATAGTAGCACGTCATCTGCATATAATAAAGTTTTAAGATATTGAGTGCCGAACGGAACTCCTGATAAAACCTCTCTGAATCGTATTGCAAGAGGTTCCAAAGCAATATTAAAAAGCACAGGGGACAGGGGACACCCCTGTCTGGTGCCTCGCTGTAATATAATTTTAGAAGATAACGTATCATTAATGAGTATATAAGATATTGGGTTATGATATAATCTATGAATAAATTGTACAAATTCTCCATTGAACCCGAACTGCTCTAATGCCCTAAATAAATACTCCCAGGCAATAGAATCAAATGCTTTGACAGCACCCAGGGAAAGAATAGCTACATCTTGCCACAAAGGCTTCTTCTTACCCTAATCAACATTCCAAGCATAATCTAAAAAATTAATTAATTTACGAACATTTTTTGTTGGGTTTCTAGTAACCATAAATCCAGTTTGATCTGTATGGATAATTTTATGCAGATAGATAATCTCGACGCGATGATGGCCATTAATATTTTGTAGTCTATATTTAAGACTGAGATCGGTCTATAGGAGGCCGGGTCTTCCGAGTTTCTACCTTTCTTTAAGATGAGTGAGATATTTGCGGCCGAAAAGTAACTTGAGATAGGATTCTTTGTACAATAGTAAAAATTAAAAAGTTTTTCTAACATCAAGAGTATATCTTCAACAATACATCTGTAAAACTCAGCGGGAAATCCATCGGGTCCCGCGGCTTTATTTAACTTTAAGTTATCTATAGCTTTCCTGATTTCTTTCATTGAAATCGGAGCATATATTGCTGTTAGATCCTCAGCAGATAATTTGGGTACCATTACCGTATTCCAAAAAATATCTTGGTTTACATTATCAATTTCAATTGCTGAATAAAGCTGTTGATAGTAAGTAAAGAAAGTTTCTACAATCTCTTTAGTTTCTGTAGATCTACCTTTACCTGTTTGAATAGCAAGAATAAGATTTTTCTTTTTTCTAGCTTTAATGAGTCTGGCCAGATATTTAGCGGAGCAGCCGTGTACACCTCTAAAGTGGAGATTTATTTTTGCTTCTTCCTCTACTAATTTTTGTTTAAGAAAAAGATCTCTTTCCTTTCTCTTATCTCTATATTTTCCCCAATTACCCTCTGTGCGGTTTAAACAAAATTTTCTGTATGTGTTCCTAACTTGATTTGTAATTTGAATTTCTCGTGCTCTCCTCTTTTTGCTAGCTATACTCACATATGATTGAATCTCTCCCTGCAATACTGCTTTATAAGCTTCCCAAAGAATTTCTGGTTTATTAAGGTAGTTTATATTCTCGATATAATATCTCTGCCAAGATGCTTTTAAGTAGTTAACGAATTTGGGGTTAGTATATAGATAACGAGGGAAGACAAATCCGGGTGTTTTAATCCTTTCCTTGTTACCTAGCGGAAAAAATAATGAAATAATAGCGTGATCTGAAACTATAATATCCCCCATCTCAATCTCTAATTCCTGTATGGATAATATTTCAGTAGTTAAGAAAAAGTCTATTCTGGAGAAGGTTCCATGAGCCTTAAACTCACACGAGAATGACAGTTTATCGGGGGTTTTTAATCGCCAAATATCTACTAATTTTAACCTGATGCAAAATTGTTTTAAAAATTTTGCATTTCTATCATGCATCAATCTATTTTTATCAGAAAATCTATCCAATACGGGACAGAGAGTTGCATTAAAATCTCCCCCTAATATTAGATTCTCGGAAGTAAAGGGAAACAGTTTCAGTTTTATTTTTTTCCCAAAAATCCCTAGAAAATGTATTTGGAGCATAAATATTACATATCACTAATTTTATATTTTTTAATTGAATTTGCAACAAGATATATCTAGCTGCTGGATCTATTTCTACATTAACTATCTTATAGTCTAACTCTTTATGTAGCAGGATAGCTAACCCACATTTTCTGACTCTGGTTTATGACTCGCTAATGTTTTAATAACGAGTTTACGCTTAATGGGGGAGGTTATCCCCCCAATATTCCATGATAATATTTTAATTCCCTCACCTATCTAGCATCAGGAATTTAATAAGGTGCAACCCAAAGGGGCAGCCAGGAGAAAAAACAAGAGATGTAGCACGAAGGAGAGGCAAGGAATAAACAGGGGGAAGAGGGAGAGGGGAAGAGAAACAAAAAAAAAAAACACACACGACCAAACACCATATATACAAATATCAATTTCGCTAACGCTATCTAATGTGAGCATCATACTGTCCCTGTGCTTGAGGACTCAGCAAGGGCACAACCTACTTCCTATCTTAACATCAGTCATAGACTGCAATCAACTGTAAAGGGTCTCTATATATTTTTTTATTTCTGAGACATCTTCAAAAGAACGCCTGGCACCTTGATCTTCTACTATGATTTGTGCTGGATATATCATCCGCGCTTTAAGCCTTTATTTATTAGTTGCGTACAATAAGGGGCCATTGACCTTCTCTTAGAAGAGGTCTCAGAAGAAAAATCCTGAAACATTAATACCCTACAGTTTCCAAATAGCGGGGGCTCGGATGTTTTGAACAACCTCAAAAGTTCCACTTTATCTTGATATTTTAAAAGTTTAAACAGGCAAACTCTATTCTTTAAAACTCCATCTGGGGAGACTTTCTTAGGACCCAATCTATGTGCCCGTTCAATTATAAGTGGTAACAGTTGGGAAGACATCCCCAGTGCAAGGGGTAATGTGGTGGAAGTGAATTTTAATAGGTCTTCATAATCTGGTAATTCCGGGAGGCCAACTAATCTAATATTATTACGCCTGGAGCAATCTTCAAGATCCTCCAGGTGCAGCTGCATATTTTTAATTTTAGATTCTTGCTTCTGTGTTATCTCAGAAAGTGTGTGGGTCTGATCTTCTACATCAGAGATTCTCGTCTCTGCCTCTGTTAGTCTAGCTGAAAATTGTCTCACTTCGGACGACAGCATGACTATCTCAGTGGAGATAGACCCTAGTTCCTTTTTAATAGCTTCAAATTGTGGGGAGAAAATAGCTGAGATTTTAGATATAAGTTCTTGCACATCAAGAGAGGTCTTACCAGTCAGGTAGAAATTCTAGGAACTCTGTTTCTCTCGTCCTTTTTTAGCAGAGTATTAAAACTAAAATGAACAAAAACAAAAAACAAAAAAAACCCGGCTTATCGCCTCCTTATAATACTCTCTGAGACAACAATAATATCTTGCAAAATAATCGAATCATCAACAATATACCAAGAATAGTTAGTTGGTCCTTATCTGAACAATCCCCCACACCCAGTTTCAATTTGTATATACCAGAAATATAGTGTTTACCAACTGCCTAAATACATACATACATTCTTGTAGCATTGAATTGCACTTATAGCTATAATTACCTTCCCCTGTGTAAATATCTTGACTAGAGAAAAACACAGTATGCGAATACACTAGACTGAATATTGCTTAACAATGGATCCACCAATCATAGCTGCAAAATTTTCATTGCTCTTTACCAGCGATATAAACAAGCCTAAGTACAAAACTTTGAGCAAGAGAAAACACAGAGCATAACACCAAAGTCTGTAGGTGATACAAAAAAGGAAGACTCCTGAGTTTGGCTTTGCTAACAGCAAGTTTGTCAATGGGAAATACAGGCTCAAGTTATGCCCTCTTTAACATATATGTGCCGTTTCCACAGGTTCCTCTCTTGTATAACTGTTCTTACGATAAGCTTATATATACGGCAGGGAAATAGGACACTTCTCCTCTCGAAACAAGCTTAAGATTCAACAAGAGTTCAGAGTCAATACCTACAGGTATATGAATTTACACTTGTGTATATCTCCTTAGCTGCGTGGGACTTGTATCTAGGGGAGCCTTTAAAGCTGCTGCCCTCTATATTCGAGCCCAACCGCTTGCTCTACTCCTCAGGCTGCACAAATATTTGGCTCTTACGTGTCTGCAGCGCGGCGATGTGTTGCTTCTGGTGTGGATTATCGAGTTTCATCACACCTCCGCCTCCCATTGGCCAGTTCGGAAGGCTCGTCTTAGCCGTACTCCCCGATTGGGCAACAGCCTCTAACTGGCTCTGTCAATCTCGGCTACCTCCGAAAGTCTGGAAACCTGCTGCAAACCAAGGCGGTAGAAGAAAAACAAGCGGATAACAGTGCCCTAGGAGGTACTGCAACCCCACAGCGGGCACAACACGCTCTCGATCCACAGCAGGCTGGGAGAAGATTTCTTAGCCTGCAGTGTTGCGATGTTGCGGGCTGTACGACCAACCAAACAGCTGTTCAACCTTTAATGCGCGAGTCCGAGCTCGCTAGTAACAGGCAGGCAAAAGAATCATCCGTTATACTTGTAGGCTTTACCCTTGCTGAGGCACTGGGATATCGGTCATTGCTATAGCGAAATTGCGGCTCTGTCCCGTGATTTGGTGTTATAGCACTGGAGAGTAAATCTGCGAAGGGGCCTGGGTGACATAGCCCATCTCCCTGGGGTGTAAACCGCACCAACAACGAGAGAAACCGCAGGTGGAAATAGCTGAAAAGGCTGTCTGTGCTCCACGCTACACGCCAATCTCAGCATGTGCTCTGCTCAGAACAGCTCCTCCCACTGGAAAACACTCCCCCAACTCATATAATCTTTTATATCTACAGGAATATCATGTACATTAGACTGTGAAGTTTTAACGGTAGATGTATTTGTACTTATAGAAACATTATCAGCATGTAATAATTTTCAAACAAGTGTCACATGTTTGAGCTGAAGTAAGATCAGCTAATTTACAACATACACACTTAGATTTGGTAGAATTGTGTTAAGGCAGTTTGGTTCCTACAGTAACATCAGAGGCAGGATCAGTTTGAGACATCTTGCAAAATGTAAGAAAAACAAAAAAATAAAATTTAAACAAAATATCCAATTTCCTCAAAATAGCAGTTTCAGGAATGGGAAAAAATGCTTATGATAATTTATTTTATTTTTTTTTCAAAGTAAGTTTTTATTAATAAATCAGTTACAGAAACCATAAAACAACACAAATAGCATTTGACATAAGTTGAAGTGGGGTTACACGCAGTTAGGCATAGGAGGGATGATTGACAAAGAGGTTCAGTATATTCAATATAAGGATCATAAGTATTATAGAGACATTTTCAAATGCGTGTCTGGATAAGTCAATTGTTATGTTTTGGTTGTTCATTAAAACATTTTTTTTTTTTTTTTTTTTTTTTACATTTTAAATAAAGTATCGCAATGAGTGCCATACTTAAGGTGTCTGACAGTCGTGTGTGGCAGTTTGTTGGTGTACATAATATACATGTTTAGTAGTTGGGGTGTGAGGATCTACTCTTTATATCCTCACAAGGAGGGGGGGGGAAGGGAGAGGAAAGGCATCAGGGGTGGGAGGGGGGGTGTATGTTATGTCTCAGCGTCTCAGTTAAGAAACAGCGGGGCACGTCTCCTAGGACGACCGGGGTCACAAGCCAGGACAGGCCAACAGCAGGCAGGGAAAGGAGCAGTTACGTAGTCAATTTGAGGAGTGTCTCCCAGGGTTCCCAGATTTGGATAAAGGTAGCAGATTGGTTGTTCATCCGAAAGACATAGTCTTCCATAGATTTGATGTAGTGTAAATGGTCAACTACAGCTTGCCATCTTGGGGGCTGTCGTTTTTTCCAATTTCTGGCTATCAACATCTTAACAGAGGTCAGCAAGTAGATCAACAGATATCTTTTATACTTCGGAATCTTTTTTACTCCTATATGTAGGAGGGCTAGGCCCGGGGTATCGGGCGTCGGGAGTTCCAGTGCTGCACAGGTCGCAGAGGTCTTAGACCAGAGCGGTCTCAGTCGATCACATGACCACCACACATGAAGTGGTGTGCCGATCTCGCCACATTCTCTCCAACACAGGGGAGAGTGGCTAGGGTATAGAGTGCGAAGCTTAGTCGGCACCAGGTGCCATCTTGTAATGATCTTGAAATATAATTCATATAGCGTGACACAATGGAGAGCAGTTTTGGTTAATTGAATCGCTCTAGACCAATCCAGGGGAGTGAAGGTCAGTCTCAACTCTGTTTCCCAGGAGATCATATGTCTTGTCTTTATAAGGGTGGGCGGCCCTAGGAGAGTTTTGTAGTGAGCAGTCAGGGGCTTGTATAGTTGTTGGTTAGTTTTCCACCTGATCTCCCAGGTGGTGGGGGCCCTGATCTTGTCGGTCAGGAATCCCCAAGCCTTCATAAGGGATCTAAGTCTCGTAAGATCAAATTCTATTTGACGAGGGATGTCATACCTAGCTATCATCTCTTGGTTTGAGAGTAGGTTCTCATTCAGGTAAAAGTCTCCCAAGGAGACAATCTCATGGGTCCTCCAGAGGGTAAGCCTGACATTAGGTAGCTCCCGTAGGAGTGACAAGATTGGATGAATGGGGGACGGATGCAGGGCTATCAATTGGTTGTGCCTCAGTTGGAACCAAGCTGTTTGACAGCCTTTGATAAGCTGATTTGAGACAGGTATTCGTGCAGCTAAATGTTGGGGGACCCATAGTAGGTCTGAGAGATCAATGTATGCCGGAAGGGAAGCTTGTTCTAGCTCCCCCCATCTAGTGGGGAGTAGGTCAGGTCCCCATGCTGAGACATGCGAAAGCATGGCCGCCTGATAGTATAGTTGAACGTTAGGTAGGCCCAGTCCCCCTCTGACTACTGGGGCCTGCAACGTGGCTGCCGCTACTCTCGGTCGCTTGCCCTCCCAAACATATGAGTTAAATAAGGTTTGGAAACCGCGTAAGATCCGTTCCGGGACTGAGATGGGAATACACCTCATAATGTAGGTTAATTTGGGGAGGATCATCATTTTAAGGGCAGCTATTCTGCACATCCAAGAGATTTCCTCGTATTTCTTAGACTTCAATTTAGAGTCTACCTTCTTTAGTAGAGTTGCGTAGTTCTCCTGTATCACCATGTCCTTTATATGGGACAGGAATACCCCCAAGTGTCTGATCCCGATCGTAGACCACTTGAATGAATAAGACCTCTTAAGACGTCTCTGTTCCGTCTCCCCAACGAGTATCGTGTAGGCCTCTGTTTTAGAGACATTAATTTTGTAGTTTGATATTTTGCCAAAGGTGTCGATAATTTCCAGGAGAGGGGGCAACGAATCTAGCGGGTTTGTTAAGAAGAGGGTGAGATCGTCAGCGAAAAGCGCTAACTTCTGTAGGGTATCATGAATCAAAAGGCCCTGGACTCCGGTATTTTCTCTGATTGCCTCCGCTAATGGCTCCATAACTAGAGCAAAAAGGAGCGGAGACAGGGGACACCCCTGCCTGGTCCCATTGCTGATGGGAATTTTAGGCGAGCAAAAACCCAAGCCCTTAACTACTGCCGTCGGACATGCGTAAAGGGCTGCGACAGCCGTCCGGAACACCCGGGGAATCCCAAAACGCTCCATAGTACTAAACATGTATTCCCACCCCGTCAAACGCCTTTTCCGCATCTAAAGACAGGGTGAGGAGGGGCAACTCCATATCAGCCGCTTCCATGAATATATTGAGTAGTCTGCGGGTATTGTCAGTACCCTGCCTGCCCTGAATAAATCCCACTTGGTCTAAGTGAATCAGTGAGGATAGATGTTTTCCGAGTCTAGTTGCCAGGACTTTAGCATAGACCTTCACGTCCACATTAATTAGCGAAATTGGTCTGTAACTCTCGCAAAGCGAGGGGTCTTTCCCCTCTTTGGGAATGGTCAGGATGCTAGCCTCCAAGTATTCGGGAAGGAAAGCTCCAGTTTCCGCGACTTCCTGATAGAGACGTAGCAGAACAGGGGATAAGAGGTGGACAAGGTTACGATAAAATAGACCCGTGAACCCATCAGGGCCAGGTGCTTTATGAGGTTTCAAAGCGAGGATAGCCGCCTTTACTTCCTCTAGGTCAAACGGGGCAGTATGATAAATTTTTTATACAAAAGTAAAATCAAAAGCAAGCAACCTAGCCCTCTATGAATCAAATGAGTGCCGAGAGCAAAAGAGGGAGAGACTTAATATAACACATTTTGGCGCCAAAAAAGGCGCAAATGCAGAGAAAAACACTTTTGGCGCCAAAGCTTAACAAATAAATGACGCGACGCGTCATAACAGGTGAGACTTTGCGGCAAAAAACTTGCGTCAAGAAAGTTGCATCACGGTAGACGCGACTTTGCACCAAAAAATTTTGCGCCCAAAATTTTGCAATAAAAAGTAACATTCTGCGTCATCGCGAGCCTAAGACCACGAAAATTTTGAAAAAATCAGACTCCAAGTTAAAACTAACTGGAACCCCAGGTAAGCCTAAAACTCCCAATAAAACCAAATTTATGCTTACCTGATAAATTTCTTTCTCTTGTGGTGTATCCAGTCCACGGGTTCATCCATTACTTGTGGGATATTCTCCTTCCCAACAGGAAGTTGCAAGAGGACACCCACAGCAGAGCTGTCTATATAGCTCCTCCCCTAACTGCCACTCCCAGTCATTCGACCGAAGACAAGCAAGAAAAAAGGAGAAACTATAGGGTGCAGTGGTGACTGTAGTTTAAAAATAAAAAACACCTGCCTTAAAGTGACAGGGCGGGCCGTGGACTGGATACACCACAAGAGAAAGAAATTTATCAGGTAAGCATAAATTTTGTTTTCTCTTGTAAGATGTATCCAGTCCACGGGTTGATCCATTACTTGTGGGATACCAATACCAAAGCTTTAGGACACGGATGAAGGGAGGGACAAGGCAGGAACTTAAACGGAAGGCACCACTGCCTGCAAGA
The DNA here is from genome assembly GCF_027579735.1 of Bombina bombina. Classification (NCBI taxonomy): domain Eukaryota; kingdom Metazoa; phylum Chordata; class Amphibia; order Anura; family Bombinatoridae; genus Bombina; species Bombina bombina. The sequence continues at coordinate 25,836,901 of NC_069505.1, forward strand.
CCTTTCTCCCAAAAATAGCTTCCGAGGAAGCAAAAGTATCAAATTTGTAGAATTTAGAAAAAGTATGAAGCGAAGACCAAGTCGCCGCCTTACAAATCTGTTCAACAGAGGCCTCATTTTTAAAAGCCCATGTAGAAGCTACCGCTCTAGTGGAATGAGCTGTAATTCTTTCAGGAGGCTGCTGGCCAGCAGTCTCATAAGCTAAACGGATTATGCTTCTCAGCCAAAAAGAAAGAGAAGATGCCGAAGCCTTTTGGCCTCTCCTCTGTCCAGAGTAGATGACAAACAATGCAGATGTTTGACGAAAATCCTTAGTAGCTTGTAAATAAAACTTTAAAGCACGAACCACGTCAAGATTGTGTAATAGACGTTCCATCTTTGAAGAAGGATTAGGACACAGTGACGGAACAACAATCTCCTGATTGATATTCTTATTAGATACCACCTTAGGAAGAAAACCAGGTTTGGTACGCAAAACTACCTTATCTGCATGGAAGATCAGATAAGGGGAATCACACTGTAAGGCAGATAACTCTGAAACTCTTCGAGCCGAAGAGATAGCTACCAAAAACAGAACTTTCCAAGATAAAAGCTTGATATCTATGGAATGCAGAGGTTCAAACGGAACCCCTTGAAGAACTTTAAGAACTAAATTTAAACTCCATGGTGGAGCAACAGGTTTAAACACAGGCTTGATTCTAACTAAAGCCTGACAAAACGCCTGAACGTCTGGAACATCTGCCAGGCGCTTGTGCAGAAGAATAGACAGAGCAGAAATATGTCCCTTTAAGGAACTAGCTGACAATCCCTTTTCCAATCCTTCTTGGAGAAAGGATAATATCCTAGGAATCCTGACTTTACTCCATGAGTAACCCTTGGATTCACACCAATGAAGATATTTACACCATATCTTATGATAGATTTTCCTGGTGACAGGCTTTCGAGCCTGAATTAAGGTATCAATGACCGACTCGGAGAAACCACGTTTTGATAAAATCAAGCGTTCAATCTCCAAGCAGTCAGCCGCAGAGAAATTAGTTTTGGATGTTTGAATGGACCTTGGAGTAGAAGGTCCTGCCTCAGCGGCAGAGTCCATGGTGGAAAGGATGACATGTCCACCAGATCTGCATACCAAGTCCTGCGTGGCCACGCAGGTGCTATCAAAATCACTGAAGCTCTCTCCTGCTTGATCTTGGCAATCAGACGAGGGAGGAGAGGAAATGGTGGGAACACATAAGCCAGGCTGAAGGACCAGGGCACTGCTAGAGCATCTATCAGCGCTGCCTGGGGATCCCTTTACCTGGACCCGTAACATTGAAGCTTGGCGTTCTGACGAGATGCCATCAGATCCAGTTCTGGTTTGCCCCATAGTTGAATCAGCTGGGCAAATACCTCCGGATGGAGCTCCCACTCCCCCGGATGAAAAGTCTGCCGACTTAGAAAATCCGCCTCCCAGTTCTCTACTCCTGGGATATGGATAGCTGAGAGATGGCAAGAGTGAACCTCTGCCCATAGAATTATCATTGAAACCTCCAACATTTCCAGGGGGCTTCTTGTTCCCCCCTGATGGTTGATATAGGCTACAGTCGTGATATTGTCCAACTAGAAAACTGATGAACCTGAACGCAGCTAGTTGAGGCCAAGCCTGAAGAGCATTGAATATCGCTCTCAGTTCCAGAATGTTTATCGGAAGGAGGGCTTCCTCCTGAGTCCACGAACCCTGAGCCTTCAGGGAGTTCCAGACTGCGCCCCAGCCCACAAGGCTGGCATCTGTCGTCACTATAGTCCACTCTGGCCTGCGGAAACTCATTCCCCTGGACAAATGGACCCGAGATAACAACCAGAGAAGAGAATCCCTGGTCCCCTGATCCAGATTTAGCAGAGGGGACAAATCTGTGTAGTCCCCATTCCACTGATTGAGCATGCAAAGTTGCAGTGGTCTGAGATGTAGGCGGGCAAACGAAACTATGTCCATTGCCGCTACCATTAGGCCGATTACTTCCATACACTGAGCCACTGACGGCCGAGAAGTGGAATGAAGAGCTCGGCAGGAAGTTAGAAGCTTTGATAACCTGACCTCTGTCAGAAAATTTTTAATTTCTACTGAATCTATCAGTGTTCCTAGGAAGGAAACTCTTGTGAGAGGGGAGAGAGAACTCTTTTCTTCGTTCACCTTCCACCCGTGAGACCTCAGAAAGGCCAGAACAATGTCCGTATGGGACTTGGCGATTTGAAAAGTCGACGCCTGTATCAGAATGTCGTCTAGGTAAGGAGCCACCGCTATGCCCCGTGGCCTTAGAACCACCAGTAGGGACCCTAGAACCTTCGTAAAGATTCTTGGTGCCGTGGCTAACCCGAAGGGAAGAGCCACAAACTGGTAATGCCTGTCTAAGAAGGCGAACCTGTGGAAGTGATGATGATCTCTGTGAATTGGAATGTGGAGATAATCATCCTTTAAGTCCATGGTAGTTATATATTGACCCTCCTGGATCATAGGGAGGATGGTTCGGATAGTCTCCATCTTGAAGGATGGGACCCTGAGAAATTTGTTTAGGATCTTGAGATCCAAGATTGGTCTGAAAGTTCCCTCTTTCCCTCTTTTTTGGGAACTATAAACAGATTTGAATAGAAGCCCTGCCCCTGTTCCTCCCTTGGAATTGGGTGGATCACTCCCATAACCAGTAGGTTTTGAACACAACGTAAGAATGCCTCTCTCTTTATCTGGTTTACAGATAATTGTTAGAGATGAAATCTCCCCTTTGGATATGAAGCTTTGAAATCCAGAAGATATCCCTGGGAAACAATCTCTAATGCCCAGGGATCCTGGACGTCTCTTGCCCAAGCCTGGGCGAAGAGAGAAAGTCTGCCCCCTACTAGATCCGGTCCGGGATCGGGGGCTACTCCTTCATGCTGTCTTAGAGGCGGCAGCAGGTTTTTTGGCCTGCTTCCCCTTGTTCCAAGCCTGGTTCGGTCTCCAGACTGGTTTGGACTGGGCGAAATTTCCCTCTTGTTTTGCATTAGAGGAAGCTGAAGCTGCGCCACTCTTGAAGTTTCGAAATGAACGAAAATTATTCCGTTTGGTCCTTAATTTATTGGACCTATCCTGATTAAGGGTGTGACCTTTTCCTCCAGTAATATCAGAAATGATCTCCTTCAGGCCTGGCCTGAATAAGGTCTGTCCTTTGAAGGAGATGTTAAGAAGCTTAGACTTTGAAGTAACGTCTGCTGACCAGGACTTAAGCCATAGCGCCCTGCGCGCCAGAATGGCAAAACCTGAATTCTTAGCCGTTAGTTTGGTTAGATGAAAAACGGCGTCAGAAATAAAGGAATTAGCTAACTTGAGAGCTTTAATCCTGTCTAAAATATCATCTAACGGGGTCTCCACCTGTAGAGCCTCCTCAAGAGACTCGAACGAAAAAGCCGCTGCAGCAGTAACTGGGGCAATGCATGCAAGAGGCTGGAGAATAAAACCTTGATGGATAAAAATTTTCTTAAGGAGACCCTCCAATTTTTTATCCATAGGATCTAAGAAAGCAAAACTGTCCTCGACGGGGATAGTTGTACGCTTATCTAGAGTAGAAACAGCACCCTCCACCTTAGGGACTGTCTGCCACGAGTCCCGTATACCGACATCTATGGGAAACATCTTTTTAAAAGCAGGAGGGGGAGAGAACGGAACACCTGGTCTATCCCATTCCTTAGTAATAATTTCCGAGAACCTCTTAGGGACTGGAAAGACATCAGTGTAAACAGGCACTGCAAAGTATTTGTCCATTTTACACAATTTCTCTTGAACTACAATGGGGTCACAGTCATCCAGAGTCACTAAAACCTCCCTGAGCAATAAGCGGAGGTGTTCAAGCTTAAATTTAAAGGCTGTCATTTCAGAATCGGACTGAAGTATCGTCTTCCCTGAATCTGAAATCTCATCCTCAGATAGCAACTCCCTTGCCGCTGCTTCGGAGCATTGTGAGGGTATATCAGACATAGCTACTAAAGCGTCAGAAAGCTCTGTATTTGTTCTAGCCCCAGAGCTGTCTCGCTTTCCTTGTAACCCTGGCAGTTTGGACAATACCTCTGTGAGGGTATTAGTCATAACTGCCGCCATGTCTTGTAAGGTAAACACATTGGACGCGCTAGAGGTACTTGGCGTCACATGAGCGGGAGTTATAGGTTCTGACACATGGGGAGAGCTAGATGGCATAACCTCCCTTTTATCAGTCTGAGAAACCTCTGGTGATAAATCTTTAAATGCCAAAATATGGTCTTTATAATTTATAGAAATTTCAGTACATTTGGTACACATTCTAAGAGGGGGTTCCACAATGGCTTCTAAACATATTGAACAAGGAGTTTCCTCTATGTCAGACATGTTTAACAGACTAGTAATGAGACCAGCAAGCTTGGAAATCACTTTAATAAATGTGAAACAGCAATTAAACAAAAACGGTACTGTGCCTTTAAGAGAAAAAAACTATCACATAAACTGCAAAACTGTTTTAAAAAGTAGTAAACTCTTCGAAATGTTTACAGTGTGTATAAGGGACTAAAGCAGCATTGCACCCACTTGCAAATGGATGATTAACCCTTTAGGCCCCAAACTGGATTTGAAAAACGTTAAAAAACGTTAATAAACAGTTAACACCTTGCCACAGCTCTGCTGTGGCTCCTACCTGCCCTCAAATACAATTTAGGGAAGAAATAAGCCCTCTATAGTGGTCCTCAGATGCCAGAGGACTCCTTTGGGGAAGCTGGATGTCTCAGTCTGGATAAGAACTTCGCATCTAGGGCGCGAAAATAGGCCCCTCCCACCATGCACTTGATGTCAGAGGGCCTTCAGGAAATACTCCTAGGAGTATCTGACTAGCCATGTGGAAGCTAGGCCCCAAAAAAAAAGATTTATCACCCTCAGACAAAAAACGTTCTTTCTATATAACATATAAACGTTTTGACACTAAGAAATATGAGTATAAACATGAATATTACCCTTTTTTGTAAGCGTGATCCCAGTCGTTGTGTAATCACTGCATCAGGCTTACCTCAATTATGCAAGGCTCTGTCAGCATTTTCTAGATCTTATCATCTCTCTAGATTTAAATATACTGAACATACCTCAAAGCAGGGAATCTGCAAACCGTTCCCCCAACTGAAGTCTTTCCCATACTCTTCAGTTATGCGTGAGAACAGCAATGGACCTTAGTTACAAACCGCTAAGATCATCAACCTCCAGGCAGATTCTTCTTCTAATTTCTGCCTGGGAGTAAAACAGTACTACGCCGGTACAGTTGAAAAATAACAAACTCTTGATTGAAGGTAAAAACTACATTAAGTCACCACATATCTCTTATACTTCCTATCTTGTCGAGAGTTGCAAGAGAATGACTAGGAGAGGCAGTTAGGGGAGGAGCTATATAGACAGCTCTGCTGTGGGTGTCCTCTTGCAACTTCCTGTTGGGAAGGAGAATATCCCTCAAGTAATGGATGAACCCGTGGACTGGATACACCTTACAAGAGAAACATAATTTCCATGCTGAAACTGTTAGACTGCAAAGGGAAATACACAGACCTGACTCATGGCAAATATATACAATATACATTTAAAACTTTATAAGATAAAGTGCCAAAGTTGAGTGTCTTAAAAAATGATATATACTTACCAGAAGACACCTGTGACAGACCCTTCTGTCAGGACTGAAGGAGTTAATTGTGTTTATCTAAGAATCTAATTTCTAAAGACAGGTTTTCTGGCCTCAGCTATTGTGTGCTATAATTACATTTAAGTAATAAACAGGCCATTGTTTAATCACCCTCAGAGAGCAGACGCTAGGTGATAAGACAAGCCAAATGTGTTTAAGTTGTTATCTGCCTAAGTAAAGTATTTAAGTAATGTAATTCTACTGTTTCATAAAAGGGCGTCTTCCCCTTTTTATCTAAATGTACAAGAGTCTTTCAACCCCCCCATCTGGGGTAAAACCTGTATAAATACTAGGCATCTAGCCTTTAATAAATGTCATTCTGTTTTAAACCTGAAACTGGCTGGGTTGTGAATTGCTGATTCCCTATGCAGGACATTGTTCATCTGGTATTAACCCTTGGTACACTGCTGGTACCGTAACAACACCCATCCACATATAGCAGACAGCCAAACCAGTACTGAAACATAGCAGCAGAGGTAATGGTAGAGGAGTATAATGTCGATCTGTAAAGGGAAACAGAGATGAATCCCTGCGACCGATTTACAGAGAGCCCTAGAATAGATTTCCCATAGGAGAAAACATGATATTATTAGGCAAATACTCCCATCACATCCCTCAGACAAACACTGTACTTTGAAAGGAACTGGGCTTCAATATGCTTAGAAGCGCTTATCACTGAAGAAAATCAAGCACAACTTGCTTCACCACCTCTATGAGAGTCAAAGTTTGTAAAACTAAGGTATGTGTGAGGTATATTTATAGGCATTTTGAGGTTTGGGAAACTTTGCCCCCTCCTGGTAAAAATGTATATCCCATACGTCACTAGCTCATGGACTCTTGCCACTTACATGAAAGAAATATATATATATAAATATACACACTCACCGGCCACTTTATTAGGTACACCTTGCTGCTACTACCGGGTTGGAACTGACTTAAAGGGACAGGCTAGTCCAAAATAAACTTTCATGATTCAGATAAAGAATGTAATTTTAAACAATTTTCCAATTTACTTTTATCACCACTTTTGCTTTGTTCTCTTGGTATTCTTAGTTGAAAGCTAAACCTAGGAGGTTCATATGCAAATTTCTAAGCCCTTGAAGGCCGCCTCTTCTCTCTGGCATTTTGTCAGTTTTTCACCACTAGAGGGTGTTAGTTCATGTGTGTCATATAGATAACACTGTGCTCACGCACGTGGAGTTCAGGTGAGTCAGCTCTGATTGGCTAAAATGGATGTCTGTCAAAAGAACTGAAATAAGGGGGCAGTTTGCAGAGGATTAGATACAAGGTAATCACAAAGGTAAAAAGTGTATTTATATAACTGTGTTGGTTATGCAAAACTGGGGAATGGGTAATAAAGGGATTATCTATCTTTTTAAACAATAAAAATTCTGGTGTAGACTGTCCCTTTAATTCTCATGGCATAGAACCAACAAGGTGTTGGAAACATTCCTCAGAGATTTTGGACCATATTGACATGATAGCATCAAACAGTTGCTGCAGATTTGTCAGCTGAACATCCATGATGCAAATCTCCCGTTCCACCACATCCCAAAGGTGATCTATTGGATTGAGATCTGGTGACTGTGGAGGCCATTGGAGTACAGCAAACTCATTGTCATGTTCAAGAAACCAGTTTGAGGTGATATGAGCTTTGTGACATGGTGCATTATCCTGCTGGAAGTAGCCATCAGAAGATGGGTACACTGTAGTCACATGGTCAGCAACTATACTCAGGTAAGCTGTGGTGTTTAAACAATGCTCAATTGGTACTAAGGGGCCCAAAGTGTGTCAAGAAAATATCCCCCACACCACTACACCACCACCAGCCTGAACCGTTGTTACAAGGCAGGATGGATCCATGCTTTCATGTTGTTTACGACAAATTCTGAACTTACTATCTGAATGCTGCAGTTTTAATTGAGACTCATCAGACCAGCCAACATTTTTCCAATCTTCTATTGTCCAATTTTGGTGAGCCTGTGCAAATTGTAGCCTCAGTTTCCTGTTCTTAGCTGACAGTAGTGGCACCCGGTGTGGTCTTCTGCTGCTGTAGCCCATCTGTTTAAGGTTAGACGTGTTGTGCGTTTAAAGATGGTAATCTGCATAACTTGGTTGTAACGAGTGGTTATTTGAGTTATTGTTGCCTTTCTATCATAAACCCTAGAGATGGTTTTGGGTTAAAATCCCAGCAGATCAGCAGTTTTTTAAATACTTAAACCAGCCCGTCTGGCACCAACAACCAGGCCACATTCAAAGTCACTTAAATCCACTTTCTTCTCCATTCTGATGCTCGGGTTGGAACTTCAGCAAGTCACCTTTACCACGTCTAGATGCCTAAATGCATTGAGTTGCTGCCATGTGATTGGCTGATGTGATGCCACTTGCATCTTGAAACGCGTAGCAGAATATCTTGTATTGTTTTTATACAATTTTTAATAAAATACATCCCTTGTCTTGGGATATTTTATTTTATTTTTATTTGGTTCGTGAGCTTTTTTTGGGGTTTCATACCCTCTATTGGACTGTGGAGCCTGTATTCTGGAGTGAGTCAGCTGGTAGACTCTGATATACCAGCTTGCACTATATTATAGTGTGCTGCATATGTGAGTATCCAATTACAGCAGGGAAATAATATTGGGGTTTTGAAAGCTTTAGTGACCATCTGCACTATTGGAGTTTTTCTGTTCCCCTCCCTATCTTCTGTCCTTATATCGCAGACTAGAGAGTACATTGAATCCGGTGGGAGCTAGCTGGTGAGCTCTGAATACTCCAGCCTGCATGAATAGCACTGTATTATAGTGCGCTCCTTCTGTGAGTACCCATTCATAAGTAAGGGGTTCATTTCTGGGAAAGAAAACACGTTTTGTTTTAACACACTGCACCATTGGAGCGCCTTCTTCCTTCTTGTTTTTTTGCATAGATCTTCCATCCATTTTAAGAAGAGCAGACCCTAGTGATCATCTATCCTCTACGACAACCTATGGAGGGCGCCTTTGTTTTTAATTACCATCATTTGGATGGCTACAATTTGGTGACAGTTTATATAGACAATATCATCAGTACAATATAGTAGATATGAATTTACAATCTGTAGAGTTAAAATACCAAGAACAGTATATTTGAAATTGGTTCAAAAGTCTATAAAGTGTAATGAGTTGATTCACATAAAGTAGAAACCATATATATGGTATATATTGAGGTACACTAAAAACTCCAAAGAGCCTGGAAAAGAGTAACCCGTAGGGTATCTACTTACACTCCTTACCCCCAATCGATATGAGGTAAGTGTCGCACAGTGTAGGGAGAATCTTTTTCAAGCTTCCACGGATGCAGATTATGGATGTAGGACCCCGCTGGTGTATTAAAAAACCTCAATGACATATGAGGTAATCAAAAGGCATGGATATGCATGGTCAACAGACCCACAGTCAAAAGTTAAGAATTTTTCAATTGCCACAGCAAATAGAAAACAGTCCACAGCAGAGTTCATACAATATTGAAATAAAATAAAATAGAATAGAACAGCAGACTAGTATGCCCTGACGCGTTTCAAAGGTATTTTCGTGATAAACTTCTTCTTCAACTCAACTCATTACACTTTATGGACTTTTGAACCAATTTCAAATATACTGTTCTTGGTATTTTAACTCTACAGATTGTAAATTCATATCTACTATATTGTACTGATGATATTGTCTATATAAACTGTACTGATGATATTGTCTATACCAACTGCATTGTATTGATTATATTGATTGTTTTGACTGTCATCTGATAATAATAAGTGTATTTTTAAATATTGTAAATATTGTTAACATTTTAAGCACTGCTATCTTCTGACATTCTGAATACTAGGAGAAATATAGAAATATATAATCTCAGTCAACTATAACTAATACCTTCAATTCATCTCCTAACTGATCTCTATACTGGGGTATTAATCTAAACTAGTGTAATATTCTTTTTAAAATACATAATTGGAATTATCTGAATACATTTTTTACCCCCACCTTTATACACACCGGGCAATTACCCAAATAAATAAAGGGATCTATAAATAGATACCTTCTACTCTTAATTGTGTAGACAGTTTAGTGCGCCCTCTAGTTTCTATCACCCTCTCTTTCTTTTGCACACATTACATATATATATATGTATTTGTATGTATGTTTGAATGTACAGTCATGTCCAAAAATATTGGCACCCTGCATTTCTGTCAGATAATGCACCACTTTGCACAGAAAATTGTTGCAATTACAAATGTTTAGGCATTCTAATGTTTATTTCTTTTGTTTGTATTGATATGGCACAAAAAAAAAAAAGTGGAGAACAAAACGCCAAATCAGACACATTCCACGCAAAACTCAAAAAAATGGACTGGACAAAATTATTGGCACCTTCTCAAAATTGTAAGAAATAATTGCATTCAAAGTTTGTGAAGCTTCTGTAATTTGTAATTAAACTCACCTGTATGAATTAACAGGTGCTGACAATATAGAAATCACAACGGCAACCAGTTAAAATGGTGACAAATTGACTCAACCTTCCTGTTGTTTGTCTCTGTGTGCCACACTGAGCATGGAAAAGAGAAATAGCAGCAAAGAATTGTCTGAGGATTTTAGAACAAAAATGATGGAAAAGCACGGACAATCTCAAGGTTACAAGATCTTAATGTTCATGTGTCTACTGTGCACAACATTGTCAAGACGTTTACAGCCCATAGCACTGTAGCTGGTGGACAGGGAAAATTCTAGCGATGGTATGACAGTACAAGAAACGTCGGATTTTAGAGATCACTGCACTATGCTAGATATGATATCGGTGTGTGTGGGTGTGGGGGGGGGGGATGTAAATATAGAAGAGGATTCTGCAATAAAACCTTCCAAAATTTAATCTAAAGGTAGAAGCACTTTTTACCCTATACATACTAGAGGTAAAAGTTTAGACATTTTTCAGAGAACTGTTGAACATAAGTTAAAACAATTGGCCAATAATGTAGAATTAAAGTGTAAGAAAAAATCTAATAAATATTGCAACAACATTACTGGTAATCAATATAAGACCCTGACTACACTTAAAGAAAATACAGATATAGTGATCAAAGCATCCGATAGAGGTGGAAATGTTGTAGTCATGGATAGAGACTATTACCATTTTGAAGCCATGCATCAACTAAGGGACACAGGTATATGTAAAATTAGGGGAAAAACATAATTTATGTAAGAACTTACCTGATAAATTCATTTCTTTCATATTAGCAAGAGTCCATGAGCTAGTGACGTATGGGATTTACATTCCTACCAGGAGGGGCAAAGTTTCCCAAACCTCAAAATGCCTATAAATACACCCCTCACCACACCCACAAATCAGTTTAACGAATAGCCAAGAAGTGGGGTGATAAGAAAAAGTGCGAAAGCATAAAAAATAAGGAATTGGAATAATTGTGCTTTATACAAAAAAAATCATAACCACCACAAAAAGGGCGGGCCTCATGGACTCTTGCTAATATGAAAGAAATGAATTTATCAGGTAAGTTCTTACATAAATTATGTTTTCTTTCATGTAATTAGCAAGAGTCCATGAGCTAGTGACGTATGGGATAATGATTACCCAAGATGTGGATCTTTCCACGCAAGAGTCACTAGAGAGGGAGGGATAAAATAAAGACAGCCAATTCCGCTGAAAAATAATCCACACCCAAAATAAAGTTAATATGAAAAATATAAGCAGAAGATTCAAACTGAAACAGCTGCCTGAAGTACTTTTCTACCAAAAATAGCTTCAGAAGAAAACACATCAAAATGGTAGAATTTAGTAAAAGTATGCAAAGAAGACCAAGTTGCTGCTTTGCAAATCTGATCAACCGAAGCTTCATTCCTAAACGCCCAGGAAGTAGAAACTGACCTAGTAGAATGAGCTGTAATCCTCTGAGGCGGAGTTTTACCCGACTCAACATAGGCATGATGAATTAAAGATTTCGACCAAGATGCCAAAGAAATGGCAGAAGCTTTCTGGCCTTTTCTAGAACCGGAAAAGATGACAAATAGACTAGAAGTCTTTCAGGAAAGACTTAGTAGCTTCAACATAATATTTCAAAGCTCTAACAACATCCAAAGAATGCAATGATTTCTCCTTAGAATTCTTAGGATTAGGACATAATGAAGGAACCACAATTTCTCTACTAATGTTGTTGGAATTCACAACCTTAGGTAAAAATTCAAAAGAAGTTCGCAACACCGCCTTATCCTGATGAAAAATCAGAAAAGGAGACTCACAAGAAAGAGCAGACAATTCAGAGACTCTTCTGGCAGAAGAGATGGCCAAAAGGAACAAAACTTTCCAAGAAAGTAATTTAATGTCCAATGAATGCATAGGTTCAAACGGAGGAGCTTGAAGAGCCCCCAGAACCAAATTCAAACTCCAAGGAGGAGAAATTGACTTAATGACGGGTTTTATACGAACCAAGGCTTGTACAAAACAATGAATATCAGGAAGATTAGCAATCTTTCTGTGAAAAAGAACAGAAAGAGCAGAGATTTGTCCTTTCAAGGAACTTGCAGACAAACCTTTATCCAAACCATCCTGAAGAAACTGCAAAATTCTCGGAATTCTTAAAGAATGCCAAGAAAAATGATGAGAAAGACACCAAGAAATATGTCTTCCAGACTCTATAATATATTTCTCTCGATACAGATTTACGAGCCTGTAACATAGTATTAATCACAGAGTCAGAGAAACCTCTTTGACCAAGAATCAAGCGTTCAATCTCCATACCTTTAAATTTAAGGATTTGAGATCCTGATGGAAGAAAGGACCTTGCGACAGAAGGTCTGGTCTTAACGGAAGAGTCCACGGCTGGCAAGAGGCCATCCAGACCAGATCCGCATACCAAAACCTGTGAGGCCATGCTGGGGCTACCAGCAGAACAAACGAGCATTCCTTCAGAATCTTGGAGATTACTCTTGGAAGAAGAACTAGAGGCGGAAAGATATAGGCAGGATGATACTTCCAAGGAAGTGATAATGCATCCACTGCCTCCGCCTGAGGATCCCGGGATCTGGACAGATACCTGGGAAGTTTCTTGTTTAGATGAGAAGCCATCAGATCTATTTCTGGGAGTTCCCACATTTGAACAATCTGAAGAAATACCTCTGGGTGAAGAGACCATTCGCCCGGATGCAAAGTTTGGCGACTGAGATAATCCGCTTCCCAATTGTCTATACCTGGGATATGAACCGCAGAGATTAGACAGGAGCTGGATTCCGCCCAAACCAGAATTCGAGATACTTCTTTCATAGCCAGAGGACTGTGAGACCCTCCTTGATGATTGATGTATGCCACAGTTGTGACATTGTCTGTCTGAAAACAAATGAACGACTCTCTCTTCAGAAGAGGCCAAGACTGAAGAGCTCTGAAAATTGCACGGAGTTCCAAAATATTGATCGGTAATCTCACCTCCTGAGATTCCCAAACCCCTTGTGCTGTCAGAGACCCCCACACAGCTCCCCAACCTGAAAGACTTGCATCTGTTGAAATTACAGTCCAGGTCGGAAGAACAAAAGAAGCCCCCTGAATTAAACGATGGTGATCTGTCCACCACGTCAGAGAGTGTCGTACAATCGGTTTTAAAGATATTAATTGAGATATCTTTGTGTAATCCCTGCACCATTGGTTCAGCATACAGAGCTGAAGAGGTCGCATGTGAAAACGAGCAAAGGGGATCGCGTCCGATGCAGCAGTCATAAGACCTAGAATTTCCATGCATAAGGCTACCGAAGGGAATGATTGTGACTGAAGGTTTCGACAAGCTGAAATCAATTTTAGACGTCTCTTGTCTGTCAAAGACAGAGTCATGGACACTGAATCTATCTGGAAACCCAAAAAGGTTACCCTTGTCTGAGGAATCAATTAACTTTTTAGTGAATTGATCCTCCAACCATGATCTTGAAGAAACAACACAAGTCGATTCGTATGAGATTCTGCTAAATGTGAAGACTGAGCAAGTACCAAGATATCGTCCAAATAAGGAAATACCACAATACCCTGTCTCTGATTACAGACAGAAGGGCACCGAGAACCTTTATAAAAATTCTTGGAGCTGTAGCTAGGCCAAACGGCAGAGCCACAAACTGGTAATGCTTGTCCAGGAAAGAGAATCTCAGGAACTGATAGTGAGCTGGATGAATCGGAATATGCAGATATGCATCCTGTAAATCTATTGTAGACATATAATGCCCTTGCTGAACAAAAGGCAAGATAGTCCTTACAGTTACCATTTTGAATGTTGGTATCCTTACATAACGATTCAATATTTTTAGATCCAGAACTGGTCTGAAGGAATTCTCCTTCTTTGGTACAATGAAGAGATTCGAATAAAACCCCAGCCCCTGTTCCAGAACTGGAACTGGCATAATTACTCCAGCCAACTCTAGATCTGAAACACATTTCAGAAATGCTTGAGCTTTCACTGGGTTTACTGGGACACAGGAAAGAAAAAAATCTCTTTGCAGGAGGTCTTATCTTGAAACCAATTCTGTACCCTTCTGAAACAATGTTCTGAATCCAAAGATTGTGAACAGAATTGATCCAAATTTCTTTGAAAAAACGTAATCTGCCCCCTACCAGCTGAGCTGGAATGAGGGCCGCACCTTCATGTGGACTTAGAAGCTGGCTTTGCTTTTCTAGAAGGCTTGGATTTATTCCAGACTGGAGATGGTTTCCAAACTGAAACTGCTCCTGAGGATGAAGGATCAGGTTTTTGTTCTTTGTTGAAACGAAAGGAACGAAAACGATTATTAGCCCTGTTTTTACCCTTAGATTTTTTATCCTGTGGTAAAAAAGTTCCTTTCCCACCAGTAACAGTTGAGATAATAGAATCCAACTGAGAACCAAATAATTTATTACCCTGGAAAGAAAGGGAAAGTAGAGTTGATTTAGAAGACATATCAGCATTCCAAGTTTTAAGCCATAAAGCTCTTCTAGCTAAAATAGCCAGAGACATAAACCTGACATCAACTCTGATAATATCAAAAATGGCATCACAGTAAAATTATTAGCATGTTGAAGAAGAATAATAATATTATGAGAATCATGATCTGTTACTTGTTGTGCTAAAGTTTCCAACCAAAAAGTTGAAGCTGCAGCAACATCAGCCAATGATATAGCAGGTCTAAGAAGATTACCTGAACACAGATAAGCTTTTCTTAGAAAGGATTCAATTTTCCTATCTAAAGGATCCTTAAAGGAAGTACCATCTGCCGTAGGAATAGTAGTACGTTTAGCAAGGGTAGAAATAGCCCCATCAACTTTAAGGATTTTGTCCCAAAACTCTAATCTGTCAGACGGCACAGGATATAATTGCTTAAAACATTTAGAAGGAGTAAATTAATTACCCAAATTATTCCATTCTCTGGAAATTACTTCAGAAATAGCACCAGGAACAGGAAAAACTTCTGGAATAACCACAGGAGATTTAAAGACCTTGTCTAAACGTTTAGATTTAGTATCAAGAGGACCAGAATCCTCAATTTCTAATGCAATTAGGACTTCTTTAAGTAAAGAACGAATAAATTCCATTTTAAATAAATATGAAGATTTATCAGCATCAACCTCTGAGACAGAATCCTCTGAACTAGAAGAATCATTAGAATCAGAATGATGATGTTCATTTAAAAATTCATCTGGATAAAGAGAAGTTTTAAAAGATTTTTTATGTTTACTAGAAGGAATAACAGACATAGCCTTCTTAATGGATTCAGAAACAAAATCTCTTATGTTATCAGGAACACTCTGAACATTAGATGTTGATGGAACTGCAACAGGTAATGGTACTTTACTAAAGGAAATATTATCTGCATTAACAAGTTTGTCATGACATTTAATACAAACAACAGCTGGAGGAACAGCTACCAAAAGTTTACAGCAGATACACTTAGCTTTGGTAGTTCCAGCACCAGACAGCGATTTTCCTGAAGTATCTTCTGACTCAGATGCAACGTGAGACATCTTGCAATATGTAAGAGAAAAAACAACATATAAAGCAAAATTGATCAAATTCCTTAAATGACAGTTTCAGGAATGGGAAAAAATGCCAAAGAACAAGCTTCTAGCAACCAGAAGCAATGAAAAATGAGGCTTAAATAATGTGGAGACAAAAGCGACGCCCATATTTTTTTAGCGCCAAATAAGACGCCCACATTATTTGGCGCCTAAATGCTTTTGGCGCCAAAAATGACGCCACATCCGGAACGCCAACATTTTTGGCGCAAAAGAACGTCAAAAAATGACGCAACTTCCGGCGACACGTATGACGCCGGAAACAGAAAAGATTTTTTGCGCCAAAAAAGTCAGCGCCAAGAATGACGCAATAAAATGAAGCATTTTCAGCCCCCGCGAGCCTAACAGCCCACAGGGAAAAAGTCAAATTTTTAAGGTAAGAAAAATGATTGAATCAAATGCATTATCCCAAATATGAAACTGACTGTCTGAAAATAAGGAATGTTGAACATCCTGAGTCAAGGCAAATAAATGTTTGAATACATATATTTAGAACTTTATTAAAAAAGTGCCCAACCATAGCTTAGAGTGTCACAGAAAATAAGACTTACTTACCCCAGGACACTCATCTACATGTTTGTAGAAAGCCAAACCAGTACTGAAACGAAAATCAGCAGAGGTAATGGTATATATATAAGAGTATATCATCGATCTGAAAAGGGAGGTAAGAGATGAATCCCTACGACCGATAACAGAGAACCTATGAAATAGACCCCGTAGAAGGAGATCATTGAATTCAAACAGGCAATACTCTCTTCACATCCCTCTGACATTCACTGCACGCTGAGAGGAAAACCGGGCTCCAACCTGCTGCGGAGCGCATATCAACGTAGAATCTAGCACAAACTTACTTCACCACCTCCATAGGAGGCAAAGTTTGTAAAACTGATTTGTGGGTGTGGTGAGGGGTGTATTTATAGGCATTTTGAGGTTTGGGAAACTTTGCCCCTCCTGGTAGGAATGTATATCCCAGACGTCACTAGCTCATGGACTCTTGCTAATTACATGAAAGAAATCCCACTAGACAATTTAGACAGAGTCTAGAGAAGATTCTATTCTTAGGTTGTCAGATTGGTCTTATAACAGAATATAGGATAGAACAATACTTACCTCTAGCCCCCAATGCTCCAATCTTTTATTTCCTCCCCAAGTTGCACAAGGACCCGGTACACCGCCCCCCCAGAAGGCCCATCATTTCAGGGGTGGGTTCATTACTGTAACCCACCTCTGAATTCATTGGCTCGTATTTGCAACCACTAGTCAGAGAGCTAATGAGCTATATACAAGACTCTACCCAAGTTCTTAAAAGTATGCAAAATTTAGAGTGGAAATCTTCTTTTAGATTTGTCACCTTAGATGTGACATTCTTGTATACCTCCATCCCCCACCACAAGGGGTTACAATCTATTTCTGGTATACTGGACAGAATGTCTAATTATTCAGAAGACATTAAACATTTTTTGATTGTCACAATTGAATTTTTGTTGTCACACAATTATTTTCTATTTAAGGGGTCTTACTATCTTCAGAGGCGTGGAACAGCAATGGGGGCAAAATTCGCCCCCTCGTACGCCAACCTTTACATAAGTTGGTGGGAGATGCTCCCCGTCTATGCAGATAGTAACCCCTTCAGAGATCATATCATTTACTTTGGGCGCTATATTGATGACCTCTTGTTGGTGTGGGATGGAGGTGAACAATCAGTTCTTTCTTTTCTCGATTATTTAAATCAAAATGAATTTAATCTTGGATTTGTTGGAGCCCAAAATGAGTCCAAGATTCAATTCTTGGACATAGAATTGTCGGTCAATTCAGATCAAAATATTATTATATCTGATCTTCACAGGAAATCAACTGGGGGAAATACTGTACTTAATTTCAGGTCTTGTCATCCTTCCCATGTTCTTAGGGCCATTCCTAAGAGCCAATATATTCAAACTAAACGTATATGTTCAACTGAGGCGCTGTATCAGCAACAATGTGATACATTAAAAAAACGACTCCTGGCTAGGGGTTACAATGAGAAACTTTTACGTACTATTAAAACATTTGTTGATGATATTCCACATGACTCTCTACTGACCTACAAAAGACAAAAAAGGTAGAAGGGAGAAAAAAAGAGGGCTGCAATAAAATAATTTTCAGTACCCCTTATAGTCTAGAGTTTAAAAATATCAGTAATATTCTCATTGTGTGCCTGCCCATATTGAACATGGATTCTGTTCTTACTCAGGTTATTTCTGCAGGAGTACGAAGTGTATCAAGAAAGGCAAACACAATTGGTAACTATGTAGCTCCTTCTTGTCTACCCAAGAAAAAGGTGACTACATGGCTTAAAAGGAGATTTGTTTTTTACAAGTGTAGAGCAAGGGTTTGTAAAACATGTGATTTTGTCACAGAAGGAGATACATTTAAATCATATGTTTCTGATAGAGCATATAAGATCAAGTATACACTCAATTGCAGATCCATACATGTTATATACCTCCTGACCTGCAGGGGGTGCCAAATACAGTATATAGGCAAAACTAAGAGGGCCCTAAAGGACAGGGCACTTGAACATATCAGGGACATTGATGACCCTGATGTGTTCACCTCTGTGGCATCACACTTTAAATATGGTGGTGATTCATCGCTAGCGTCTTTTCAGGTGATTTATCATGTACCATTCTCTAAGGCCTAGATTTGGAGTTTGGCGGTAGCCGTGAAAACCAGCGTTAGAGGCTCCTAACGCTGGTTTTAGGCTACCTCCGGTATTTGGAGTCATTAAAAAAGGGTCTAACGCTCACTTTTCAGCCGCGACTTTTCCATACCGCAGATCCCCTTACGTCAATTGCGTATCCTATCTTTTCAATGGGATTTTTCTAACTCCGGTATTTAGAATCGTGTCTGAAGTGAGCGTTAGAATTCTAACGACAAAACTCCAGCCGCAGAAAAAAGTCAGGAGTTAAGAGCTTTCTGGGCTAACGCCAGTTCATAAAGCTCTTAACTACTGTACTCTAAAGTACACTAACACCCATAAACTACCTATGTACCCCTAAACCGAGGTCCCCCCACATCGCCGCCACTCGATTCAATTTTTTTAACCCCTAATCTGCCGACCGCCACCTACGTTATACTTATGTACCCCTAATCTGCTGCCCCTAACACCGCCGACCCCTATATTATATTTATTAACCCCTAACCTGCCCCCCACAACGTCGCAGCCAGCTACCTACAATAATTAACCCCTAATCTGCCGACCGCAAAGCGCCGCCACCTACATTATATCTATGTACCCCTAATCTGCTGCCCCTAACACCGCCAACCCCTATATTATATTTATTAACCCCTAATCTGCCCCCCTCAACGTCGCCTCCACCTGCCTACACTTATTAACCCCTAATCTGCTGACCGGACCGCACCGCTATTATTATAAAATTATTAACACCTAATCCGCCTCACTAACCCTATAATAAATAGTATTAACCCCTAATCTGCCCTCCCTAACATCGCCTAACTTCGAATTATTAACCCCTAATCTGCCGACTGGAGCTCACCGCTATTCTAATAAATGTATTAACCCCTAAAGCTAAGTCTAACCCTAACACTAACACCCCCCTAAATTAAATATAATTTTAATCTAACGAAATTAATTAACTCTTATTAAATAAATTATTCCTATTTAAAGCTAAATACTTACCTGTAAAATAAACCCTAATATAACTACAATATAAATTATATTTATATTATAGCTATTTTAGGATTAATATTTATTTTACAGGTAACTTTGTATTTATTTTAACCAGGTACAATAGCTATTAAATAGTTAAGAACTATTTAATAGCTAAAATAGTTAAAATAATTACAAATTTACCTGTAAAATAAATCCTAACCTAAGTTACAATTAAACCTAACACTACACTATCAATAAATTAATTAAATAAAATACCTACAATTACCTACAATTAAACCTAACACTACACTATCAATAAATTAATTAAATACAATACCTACAAATAACTACAATGAAATAAACTAACTAAAGTACAAAAAATAAAAAAGAACTAAGTTACAAAAAATAAAAAAATATTTACAAACATCAGAAAAATATTACAACAATTTTAAACTAATTACACCTACTCTAAGCCCCCTAATAAAATAACAAAAGCCCCCCAAAATAAAAAAATGCCCTACCCTATTCTAGATTACTGAAGTTCAAAGCTCTTTTACCTTACCAGCCCTGAACAGGGCCCTTTGCGGGGCATGCCCCAAGAAGTTCAACTCTTTTGCCTGTAAAAAAAAACATACAATACCCCCCCCCAACATTACAACCCACCACCCACATACCCCTAATCTAACCCAAACCCCCCTTAAATAAACCTAACACTAAGCCCCTGAAGATCTTCCTACCTTATCTTCACCATACCAGGTTCACCGATCGATCCAGAAGAGCTCCTCCGATGTCCTGATCCAAGCCCAAGCGGGGGGCTGAAGAGGTCCATGATCTGGCTGAAGTCATCATCCAAGCGGGAGCTGAAGAGGTCCATGATCCGGCTGAAGTCTTCATCCAAGCGGGAGCTGAAGAGGTCCATGATCTGGATGAAGTCTTCTATCAACGGCATCTTCAATCTTCTTTCTTCGGGAGCCATCATCTTCCATCCGACGCGGAACATCCTCTTCTCCCGACGCCTACTAGCTGAATGACGGTTCCTTTAAATGACGTCATCCAAGATGGCGTCCCTCGAATTCTGATTGGCTGATAGGATTCTATCAGCCAATTGGAATTAAGGTAGGAATATTCTGATTGGCTGATGGAATCAGCCAATCAGAATCAAGTTCAATCCGATTGGCTGATCCAATCAGCCAATCGGATTGAACTTGATTCTGATTGGCTAATTGTAGGTAATTGTAGGTATTTTATTTAATTAATTTATTGATAGTGTAGTGCAGTGCTTTCCAAACTGTGTGTCGGGACACACTAGTGTGTCGGCAGCAGTGTGTAGGTGTGTCCCTGCTTCAGCACAAATTTTTTTAAATGTAATTTTAAAATTTTTTTTTTTGGGTTTCTGACTTTCCGCCTGCCTGCTATGCATATCACATGGTTGACACGTGATTGATACCTAGTGGGTCACAGATCATCTTAACCTATTGGCGCAGCTCAGTGGGAACTGAAACTATTCCCATTGGCGGCTTTGGCTGCACATTGGCTCCTGACTGCACGTGTAGTCTCCTTAATTGGCTCGTGATTGCATGTGTAGTCAGTGAGTGGGACAGCAGTGTGTTTGCAGTGTGGGCAGTAGTCAATCGGACTCACCGAGCTCTGAGGGCGGCAACTTAAATGCTGAGCTGAAGTCAGTGGGTTTTTTTTTTGCAGCTAGCTCCCAGTAGTGCATTGCTGCTCCTGCTCTTCATATATGGATAGGAAGTGGAAACTTAAAAGTGCTTGATGATGAAATGCTAGTGTCTTTATCTAATATTCCACCAAATATTCAGAAATTGTGTTCATCTCATCAACCTCATACATCCCATTAAAATAGTAAGTAGAATTTTTTTTAATTCTTGCTCATCCTTACATACTGTTACTTGTAAATACATTTCATTATTATACCATTTATGTATGTGTCCTTATCTCTTAAAACAAGTTAGTTTAAAATCCTGTTTGCCAGTACAACTAAATTACTGTGTCGCGAAATTATGTAGGTCTAAAAAGTGTGTCGCCGACAAGAAAAGTTTGGAAAGCTCTGGTGTAGTGTTAGGTTTAATTGTAACTTAGGTTAGGATTTATTTTACAGGTAATTTTGTAATTATTTTAACTATTTTAGCTATTAAATAGTTCTTATCTATTTAATAACTATTGTACCTGGTTAAAATAAATACAAAGTTACCTGTAAAATAAATATTAATCCTAAAATAGCTATAATATAATTATAATTTATATTGTAGCTATATTAGGATTCTTTTTTACAGGTAAGTATTTAGCTTTAAATAGGAATAATTTATTTAATAAGAGTTAATTAATTTCGTTAGATTAAAATTATATTTAACTTAGGGGGGTGTTAGTGTTAGGGTTAGACTTAGCTTTAGGGGTTAATACATTTATTAGAATAGCGGTGAGCTCCAGTCGGCAGATTAGGGGTTAATAATTCGAAGTTAGGCGATGTTAGGGAGGGCAGATTAGGGGTTAATACTATTTATTATAGGGTTAGTGAGGCGGATTAGGGCTTAATAACTTTATAATAATAGCGGTGCGGTCCGGTCGGCAGATTAGGGGTTAATAAGTGTAGGCAGGTGGAGGCGACATTGAGGGGGGCAGATTAGGGGTTAATAAATATAATATAGGGGTCGGCGGTGTTAGGGGCAGCAGATTAGGGGTACATAGGGATAATGTAAGTAGCGGCGGTTTACGGAGCGGCAGATTAGGGGTTAATAATAATATGCAGGGGTCAGCGATAGCGGGGGCGGCAGATTAGGGGTTAATAAGTGTAAGGTTAGGGGTGTTTAGACTCGGGGTACATGTTAGAGTGTTAGGTGCAGACGTAGGAAGTGTTTCCCCATAGCAAACAATGGGGCTGCGTTAGGAGCTGAACACGGCTTTTTTGCAGGTGTTAGGTTTTTTTTCAGCTTAAACAGACCCATTGTTTCCTATGGGGGAATCGTGCACGAGCACGTTTTTGAGGCTGGCCGCGTCTGTAAGCAACTCTGGTACCGAGAGTTGAAGTTGTGTTAAATATGCTCTACGCTCCTTTTTTGGAGCCTAACGCTGACATTCTATGGACTCTCAATACCAGAGTTATTTTAAAGGTGCGGCCAGAAAAAAGCCAGCGTTAGCTACGCGGGTCATTACCGACAAAACTCTAAATCTAGCCGTAAGAGAGGTGGAGATAGGGAATATGCTTTATGCAAATAAGAGGTAAAATTGATTTTTTTCCTGAACACCAGGTCACCTAATGGTCTAAATGTAGAGGCTGATGTTAATTTATTTGTCTAATGTAAAATGATTATGTATATATATGTTTGTTTCCATGATAGTTGGTGATAGTCATATTTAAAATTGCAATTATAACATTGTCATATTTTTTTTTAGTCTGTTGATGTACCCTTTATTAGATCAGAGGTAAGTCCAGTATGTCCCAGCACCAAGATAACCCCTATTTAAGGGTTGCAGATATGCAGGTGTGCAGGCTATTCAAGACCGGCAACACGGTCCCAAATATACAATAATTAGAAAAGTAGAATAGCAGCACCACCAATTAGTAGTATAAAATATTTATTTATTAAAGCCATCATAATAAAAAGACAACGTAATATGACAATGTTATAATGACTAAGGATGTGAATCCGAAATGTTGTCTTTTTATTATGATGGTTTTAATAAATAAATATTTTATACTACTAATTGGTGGTGCTGCTATTCTACTTTTGGAATTACTTTATTAGATCAGACATTACAACTCTGTTTATACATGTATTATTCAATATTTTTTGCTATTAGCTTATTAGCTGCCTTTATATTCTATGTCATGTGTGTCTTTCTTTCCAGCCAGTACAGCGTTAACTTTGAATAATGTGTTTTCAATTAACCTTAGGCTTTATAAGGGCATTTGACTAACTAGATGTTGTAGCAGTGATCAAGTGCGGTAGCCCCGCATGAAACGCGTATGCTGTTTGTTTCTGTCCTTTTGATCATCTCTATACTGGAGTGATCAGTTTAGTGTAACTCTCGTTACTATATTTTTGTTTGGTTTATGTGCACGTTACCAATAAACACGTTGATTTTTTTATCTATTCCCTGAAGGATTTTTTCGTTCATACTAAGTGCAGCAGGATACTCTGTTTCTTATACATGGCTTTTTGCTGAACCTAGTGTCTTGGGTGGAGACACTTTCTCCTTGGCTCCTGGAGTTTGATTGACAGTGCTGGAGGGGGCGTGACATTGTGCACACACCGAAGACACGCTAATCACGGAACACCGAGGCTGGTAAGCACCGCTTGGTTTTTTCACTGTAGCTAATCTCCCTGGAAGTGGACAAAAGAGAAAAATTGATAAAAGATTGCAACATAGGATTGTTCGAATGGTGGATAAAGAACCTTGATCGGACGATATTCTTTTTTTATGGGTGATACAAAAAAAAATATTCCCTGTTTTTTTTAGATATAATATCTGTATATAGCACCTTTTCAGGCTATAAAATTAACATAAGCAAATCAGAGAATTTTATGGATTATTTAAAGGAAAGATAGTTTCATAAATAACACTTTTATTTTAGCGGAAAAGAAAATCAAATATTTGGGAATAATCTTAACTAAAAATCCAGAAGAGTGGTATCACCAGAACTTTACACCAATTTGAGAGAAATTCTCAGAATCTTTTAGGGTATGGTCAAGGCTACCTCTTACTTTGTCGGCCAAAGTAAATATGATTAAAATGATTATCTTTCCGATATATATGCATCAAGAATAACTCATGGAGGAGCTGCTTCCTGTTGGGGGTGGAGCTATTCACGCTCTTTGTGATCCTCGATAGCGGATGCTCGTTTGCAGTCTCTGCGTTTTCATCTCCCCCCGCCTTCAGCCCCGAGGCCCTACGCATTCTAAGGGCTTGAGAGGGCATTGAGCTGATCAACTGCTCCAGCTGTGGAAGCCAAAGAATTACGGTGTAAACCATCAAGTCGCAGGAGAGATACAGACGGCAGTCGGGCCTCAAGAGGTATAGCCGATATCAGATTCCGTGGTTAAGCGGGTACAAGCTACAGGCACAGGCACCAGTGTTGAGTGCAAATTACAACACCCGCTGGTAGAGAGGGGTTGCTGACACTCAGAGGGATCCGGGCGTCACCTCCTGTCTCGTAGGTCGAGAATTTGCTTGCTGGAAGACAGACCTAAACGTGAAGAGGTCGCGGCTATCGATTGACACCAAGTATTTACCTCAGCGGGGACATAAATCTGTGAATACGCTAAGCCTGGAAATTATTGTGAGGACCCTGGCCGGAGTTATACTGCCATATGAAACCGCAAGTATCGTATAATTATCTGTACGCAGTGTACATTTTGAAGCAGTGGGGCCTACAATAGTGTGTTCCTGGAAACTTTTTTCTCTTTATGATGTAACAACTGTTGAAATATATAGTTTCTGGGAGCCAACCATTAGATAACTCACTCACTCATGAACTTGGTAACTATTCTGGGAACTTTTCACTAAGCCCTGCATCATTTTATTGTGGTTACTTGCTGCCTTAAGATCATCATTCTCACTGTTGGAGAGATATTACAGCAAAGCTAAAATGGCAAACTAAGAATGTTGCAATAGTCTCTAGAAAATTAGATGGCTATATGTACTGGTTCATATTTTCATGTTATATGCTTATGTTATTTCTAGTTGGTAGATCCTGAGTGTGATTAGGTCTGCTAAACATTTCATCTTTTTTACAACTTTACAGCATGTAGAAGCCTAACGCAGTTGTAATTTAACAATTTGTAGATCTATCAGAAGTAACAAAGTATTATTTAAGGCTCCTTAGTAACGCTAAATGTGTTAAATGTACTAGGATTTAATATCATGTAAATGTTAATGCTGGTAATATATTGTCCCGAATCTAGTGATAGTATATGCTATTATTCTTGTGTGTGGAGATTATAGATAGAGGTGCATTGATTGGGGACTCTAGTTAAAAGCCATTGAGACGCTAAAATAAGGGCAGCTTAAAAATCTAAGACTAACTGGGATTATATCTGTTATTTATGCAGCTCCTGTATTCCTTTAAAAGATCACATCCTCTGTACTCTCATGTATTGCCTATTTAGAGGGAGTTGGTACTAGTTATTTCAGGAAGGTGTATCAAGATATATGCTCCAGATATATAAGTTATTGATTGCGCCATATAGAACATAAGGAGGTTTATGTCAGACTTTAATTAGTCAGCCTTAATTATTCTCAAGATAAGCTCGGTAATACAAATATGTGCTAATGCAGTTCTGAAGTTCACACTGTGCTTGCATATGGTTTATTGCACAAATTGGTAGATTCTACAGTTATAGGCTTAAATCAGTAGGCGTGAACAAATAAGTAAATAAGGGGTTTCTCTCTACTACAAGTGTGTTTTACAAAAGGGGAGGCATTACTTCTAATATAAATAACAGCCACACCTAAGATAAAGAAGTATAAATTGGCCAGGAGCAGTATGCTGCTGTTTTGGTGGTGATTTTGCACTTATCTTATTAAGAAGCTAAGTTCTAATTAGTTTCATTAATCTTCACTAGTGATGTCCCGAACTGTTCGCCCGCGAACGGTTCACAGCGAACATAGCTTGTTCGCGTTCGCGTTTGTGGGCGCCCCTATGTGTCATCATTGTGGAAACTTTGACCCTTTATGTCACAGCCGCCTGACACATTAGAGCCAATCAACATCAGACACTCCCTCACAGACCCTCCCAGCTACTCGGAATCCGCCATTTTAGACTCATAACGACCTTGCTTTCTTAATGAGAGGACGTGTTGTGTTTTTGCTCCTGACATTAATAGGAAAAACATAGCTAGGCTAGTGTATTTACAGTCCAGAAGGACTCCACTCGTCTCTGCTGCAAGCACAGCACCCCAAAAAGCCCTTTATAGGGCTATATTTCGTGCCTTTTTTTTTTTTTTATTAGCATTTGCCTGGCTTTCAAGCTGTGTGTTTAAGGCTCACAGCATATGCTGTGACTACTGCCACCACTGATATCTCTCTAAGAACATTAGTTTAAATTTAACTAACCAAAAAATTTAATTATTTTTCTAGTGTAATTTTTTTTCATTTTCTATCAGGCCAGTGTCACACAGCATATACTCTGGTTCATTGCTCTGTGCCAGCCAGCAGCCACCAGTGTTAATATCCGTTTATAACATTATTTTAAATTTAAAAAAAATATATATATATATATTTTGCTAGTGTAATCTAATAACATTTACTATCAGGCCTGTGTCTGTCAGGCTCACTAAGCATTAATATACCTCATTTTTTTTCAGTCTTTTGTTTAATTGGTCTGTGCCAGGCAGCCACCCAGCACTCATATCTATTCTTCTTCACCTTAATTTTAATATATAAAAAAAAAAGTTTAAATTTGTTTGCTAGTGTAATCTAATATAATTTTCTATCCGGCCTGTGTGTTTTGCTGACATACAGAGCCTACTGTGTTTACTTACTGCCCTCCCTAGTCTATGAGCCACGACTCATATGTGTTTAACCTTTTTTTAATTCCCCCCCCCAAAAAATAATTTCAATCATTTTTCTAGTGTAATCTAATAGTATTTTCTATCAGGCGTGTGTGTATCCGACTTACAGAGCCTACTGTTTTTAATAGCTGCCCTTCCAAGGCTATCAGCCACGACTCATATGTATGTGCTTAACCTTTTTCTTTAAATTTCCAAAAAAAAGTCTTTAAATCATTATGCTAGTGTAATCTAATTGTATTTTCTATCAGGCCTGTGTCTAACTGTCTATCTGACTTACACAGCATACTGTTGTTAATTGCTGCCCTACGTAGCAGCCAGCCAGTGCGACCACTCATAGAGTCAAATGTGCATTGCACTTCTTAACATAATTTTAATATTAAAATCTAAAATTTTAAAATATTTTGCTAGTGTAATCTAACTTAATTTTCTATCAGGCCTGTGTTTTTGTCACTTACACAGCATACTGTGTTAAATTGCTGCCCTACCTACCATCCACGACTCAATTCTGCCAGCCTGTGTGCCAGGCCCAACTAGCCAATTAGTGGCACCAATCACAATTCTTGTAACAGTATATAAAAAAATAAAAATCATAATTTGTTTGGACTGCAAATATTCAGTCTCCTAGTGCCATTGAATTGCATTTACCTCCTGCCTACCACTGCCAGCCTTTTGTGCCAGGCCGTCTAGCCAACTATTTACACCAATCATAATTGTTGTCACAGACAGTATAGTTACTAATTAAAATTAAAAAAATTTTGATTGTTGATCTTAATCCTCAGTTTGCTCGTGCCCTAGAATTTCACTTTTCTACTGCCTTCCAAGCCTGTGTGCCAGGCCTACTTGAAAAATATTTACACCAATCATATTTGTTGTGACAGTATTCTTAATAATTAAAAATTAAAATTGTTGGTAATAGTTGTTGAGAATCCTCAGTTTTCTGGTGCCATTGAATAGCACTTTCCTGCTGCCTTGCAGCCTGCTGTGAGCCAGGCCCACCTAGCCAATTGTTGCCAGCAATCATATTTCTTTTAACAGTTTTGCAAAAATTGTCAATCATCACTGTTTTGACTGTCAGTAATCAGTCTCCTAGTGTCCTTGAATTGCATCTACCTCCTGCCTGCCAGCCTTTTGTGCCAGGCCGTCTTGCCAACTATTTACACCAATCATAATTTTTGGTCACAGTATAGTTACTAATTAAAATTAAAAAATTCTTGATTGTTGATGATCTTAATCCTCAGTTTGCTCGTGCCCTAGAATTGCACTTTTCTACTGCCTTCCAAGCCTGTGTGCCAGGCCTACTTGAAAAATATTTACACCAATCATATTTGTTGTGACAGTATTCTTAGTAATTAAAATTTTTGTTAATAGTTGTTGTGAATCCTCAGTTTGCTGGTGCCAGTGAATAGCACTTTCCTCCTGCCTTGCAGCCTGCTGTGTGTCCGGCCCACCTAGCCAATTATTGCCAGCAATCATATTTCTTTTAACAGTATTGCAAAAATTGTCAATAATCACTGTTTTGACTGTCAGTAATCAGTCTCCTAGTGTCCTTGAATTGCATTTACCTCCTGCTTGCCAGCCTTTTGTGCCAGGCCGTCTTGCCAACTATTTACACCAATCATAATTGTTGTCACAGTATAGTTACTAATTAAAATTAAAAAATTCTTGATTGTTGATGATCTTAATCCTCAGTTTGCTCGTGCCCTAGAATTGCACTTTTCTACTGCTTTCCAAGCCTGTGTGCCAGGCCTACTTGAAAAATATTTACACCAATCATATTTGTTGTGACAGTATTCTTAGTAATTAAAAATTAAATTTTTTGTTAATAGTTGTTGTGAATCCTCAGTTTGCTGGTGCCAGTGAATAGCACTTTCCTCCTACCTTGCAGCCTGCTGTGTGCCCGGCCCACCTAGCCAATTATTGCCAGCAATCATATTTCTTTTAACAGTATTGCAAAAATTGTCAATCATCACTGTTTTGACTGTCAGTAATCAGTCTCCTAGTGTCCTTGAATTGCATTTACCTCCTGCCTGCCAGCCTTTTGTGCCAGGTCGTCTTGCCAACTATTTACACCAATCATAATTGTTGTCACAGTATAGTTACTAATTAAAATTAAAAAATTCTTAATTGTTAATTATCTTAATCCTCAGTTTGCTCGTGCCCTAGAATTGCACTTTTTTACTTCCTTGCAAGACTGTGTGCCAGGCCTACTTGAAAAATATTTACACCAATCATATTTGTTGTGACAGTATTCTTAATAATTAAAAATTAAAATTTTTGTTAATAGTTGTTGTGAATCCTCAGTTTGCTGGTGCCATTGAATAGCACTTTCCTCCTGCCTTGCAGCCTGCTGTGAGCCAGGCCCACCTAGCCATTTGTTGCCAGCAATCATATTTCTTTTAACAGTATTGCAAAAATTGTCAATCATCACTGTTTTGACTGTCAGTAATCAGTCTCCTAGTGTCCTTGAATTGCATCTACCTCCTGCCTGCCATCCTTTTGTGCCAGGCCGTCTTGCCAACTATTTACACCAATCATAATTTTTGGTCACAGTATAGTTACTAATTAAAATTAAAAAATTCTTGATTGTTGATGATCTTAATCCTCAGTTTGCTCGTGCCCTAGAATTGCACTTTTCTACTGCCTTCCAAGCCTGTGTGCCAGGCCTACTTGAAAAATATTTATACCAATCATATTTGTTGTGACAGTATTCTTAATAATTAAAAATTAAAATTTTTGTTAATAGTTGTTGTGAATCCTCAGTTTGCTGGTGCCATTGAATAGCACTTTCCTCCTGCCTTGCAGCCTGCTGTGAGCCAGGCCCACCTAGCCAATTGTTGCCAGCAATCATATTTCTGTTAACAGTATTGCAAAAATTGTCAATCATCACTGTTTTGACTGTCAGTAATCAGACTCCTAGTGTCCTTGAATTGCATCTACCTCCTGCCTGCCAGCCTTTTGTGCCAGGCCGTCTTGCCAACTATTTACACCAATCATAATTTTTGGTCACAGTATAGTTACTAATTAAAATTAAAAAAATTCTTGATTGTTGATGATCTTAATCCTCAGTTTGCTCGTGCCCTAGAATTGCACTTTTCTACAGCCTTCCAAGCCTGTGTGCCAGGCCTACTTGAAAAATATTTACACCAATCATAGTTGTTGTGACAGTATTTGTAACGATTTAGTAGAGAGTGAGGATGGATCACAACTGCAGAGTATGCAAAATAAATGATTTGTATCACTTTTGGCAAATGGACTATTGAACTGCATAGACCAAGCTGCTTTCAGTGAAGTTGTTATTCTCAAGTAATTGAATTGCAGATCAGAAACTTGTCTGGCAACGAATGAGGTAAAACATATATGCTGTTGAACGTCACAGCATTAGTATAGACATAAACAAAGTCTGTATCAGAAGAAATATAAAAATTAAATCAATTTCTTAGTAACAATCTTTAGAGTTCAGCTAGCTCCCAGTACGATAAATCTTGATAAAGAAAAGCAGAGTTCCAGAAAGCAGGTAGTGTTGCTATTAGTGCTGGAGTAAGATATAACAGTTCAGTGTGAAGTGTAACTCTCAGTTTTAGACATTATTAGTTAGTTTGTAACAGAACGGTATAAACATGTGCTGATAGTCTTGCGGTCAGTAGAGTAGCAGGGAAAAGCAAAGTTCAATGTTTATTTGTACAGCACAGCTTAAAGTAACTACAGCGCTTACCACCTGTCACCGGATGGTGTGTAATAGAAGCAGAATTAGTTCTGAGATGTTCTTGCACTTAGTCCGTGGGAGGTTGTTTGTAGAAGAGTTGCGCTGTGTTGCAGTGGGAGAGAGAGTGAAGTCCGGTGTGTGAGAAACACTTCAGTGGCTCAGATGAGATAGAAACTCAGAGGGAGATGGCAGCAAACACACTGCAGTATGGATTAAGTCTCTGTTGTAGCGTGCACGCAAAAAAGAAAAACTCGCCTCTGTAAAACTTTCTGTAGGCAAAATGAGCATATGAACCGGCAGTAGAAAATAAGTAATCCCAAGGTAGTAGCTGATTCAGTAATTGAAAGAAAAGCAAACTGGTTTGTTGTCAGAAAAACACACAGCAAGTGGAAAACAGACATGCTCCAGAGCTAGTCTAGAAACTTAATAATTAAGCACCTGTCTGCTGTCAGCTGATGCCTTAAGTACAGGTAAGGCTGAAGTCAGGTGAATGGAAATGGCATAGGTAAAACATGGAGCGGAATCCTTACATAAGGTGAATGGGAAAGGCATAGGTAAAACCTGGAGCGGAATCCTTACATACGCCCCCCTTCAAGCAAGCCGATCCTCGGCTTGATGTGTAGGTCTAAGGGGATAACGTCTGTGGAAACGAGAGATGAGTCTAGGTGCATCTATATTGGTATAAGGCTCCCAAGTGTCATCATCAGGTGAGTAGCCTTTCCATCTGACCAGATATTGTAAAACACCTTTATGCCGTCTGGAATCCAGGAGGTCTTGAATTTCATAAGTGTCCGAATCTAGGGGTACAGGTACAGGTGATAAAATGGTTTTCACTGAAGGATCATCTGAAGCTGGTTTAAGAAGGAACACATGGAAAGTAGGATGGATGGGTATAGAACTAGGAAGGTCCAAAGTAACTTCATTTGGGTTAACAACGTTGGTGATAGTGAATGGTCCGATATATAATCCTGCTAGTTTTTTACTGGGAACAGGGATTTTGATGTTTTTTGTCGAAAGCCAAACTTTATCGCCAATGGCATAAGATGGTGATGGTCGTCTGCGTAAGTCGTAGTATTTCTTCTGTGAGTTCTGAGCCTGTAGAATATTTGTTTTTAGGAAGTGGAAGTTTTCAGCGAGCTTCTGTAGTAGATCATCTACAGAAGGAGAATTTGGGTTATCCGTTTGTTCCAGGGAGAAATGAGGATGAAAAGCATAATTTGCAAAGAAGGGTGAAACTTTGGTGGAATTATTAACCGAGTTATTGTAGGCAAATTTGGCCAGATATAGGTATTGTGACCATTCATTTTGCTGATAAGAGCAATAACAGCGTAGATACTGCTCTAGCCATTGATTTAATTTCTCTGTTTGGCCATTTGTTTGTGGATGGAAGGCAGTACTTAGGCGATGATCAATTTTCAGTTGAGCAGAAAGACTTTTCCAGAACTTCGAGGTAAACTGAGTACCCCTATCAGTTGTTATGATGGAAGGAATTCCGTGGTATCTGACAATCGAATTTAAGAAGAGTTGTGCTGTCTCACTAGAAGTGGGAAGTTTGTTAAAAGGGATAAAATGAGCCATTTTGGTCAGGATGTCTGTGACAACTAGAATGGTGTTGAAACCTGAACTCACAGGTAATTCAACTATGAAGTCCATGCCGAGATGTAACCAAGGTCTATCAGGTATTTGAATTGGAAGAAGATGTCCATATGGCTTGGCCCTTTCCTTTTTGGAAGTAATGCAGATGGAGCAGTTTGAAATATAGTTTTTAACAGATGTTTCCAAATTTGGCCACCAGTAGGATCTGCTGAGAAGTTCCTTTGTTTTTGTAATACCTGGATGTCCAAGGAGAGGTGGATCATGATGTTGTTTAATTAGAGCAGGTCTAAGAATCTCGGGGACATACAAGAGAGTCCCATGATAGTAGAGGTTGTTTCTACAAGATAGTCGGAGTTGAGGTAACTGAGGATCTGACCGTAAAGCAGTTTGAAGTTGCGTCTTGAAGGTGGACAGTAGACCCAAAAATTTATCAGGGGGAATGATAGAAGTAGATTCCTGAGTGTTTGGAGGTCTAGGGTCTTTCCTAGAAAGTGCGTCCGCCTTTCCATTTTTAGAACCGGGCCTGTAGATGATTTGATAGTTAAACCTGCTGAAGTATAGGCTCCATCTTACCTGTCGACTAGAGAGAGTTTTATTCCTCTGTAGGAACTCGAGATTACGGTGATCCGTGTAGATGATTATTGGTAAGACGGTGCCCTCCAGGAGATGCCTCCAATGTTCAAAGGCACGTTTAATCGCCAGGAGTTCCTTTTCTCCAACAGCATAGTTCATCTCAGGTGCAGAAAGGATTTTGGAATAGAAAGCTACTGGATGTAGTGGTTGGGATATACTGCGTCTTTGCGAGAGGACAGCTCCAAGGGCATAATCGGAAGAATCTACCTCCAAAATGAATTGGAGAGAAGGGTCAGGAAATTGAAGTATTGGAGCAGAGCAGAAGGAGTTTTTTAATGAGTTGAAAGCTTCAGTTGCCTTGGAGTTCCAGGTGAAAGATGTACTGGAACTGGTGAGTACAGTGAGAGGTTTAGCAATTTGAGAGAAATTTTTAATAAACTTTCTATAATAGTTGCTAAACCCGAGGAAACGTTGTAGTTCCTTCCTATTTTTTGGTTGTGGACAGTTTTTTACTGAATCGACTTTGTTAGCCTGCATTTGGATACCTTTTGGGCCAATGGAGTACCCCAAAAAATCTATTTCTTTGGTGTGGAATACACACTTTTCTAGCTTTGCATATAGCCTATGAACTTGGAGCCTGGAAAGTATCCAACTAACATGTTTAACATGTTCTTCAAGCGTGTTTGAGTACACTAGAATGTCGTCCAGGTATACGACCACACAAGTATCAAGAAGATCGTGAAATATATCGTTAATAAAGTACTGGAATGTGGCCGGGGCGTTAGTTAACCCGAACGGCATTACTAGGTACTCAAACAGACCGTATCTTGTCCTAAAAGCGGTCAACCACTCATCCCCTTCTCTTATGCGGACAAGGTTATATGCCCCTCTTAGATCTAATTTGGTGAAGATTTTGGCATGTTGGAGGCGTTCAATGAGTTCGGGGATGAGTGGTAGGGGATACCTGTTTTTTATCGTGATTTTATTGAGTTCCCTGAAGTCAATGATTGGTCGAAGGGAGTTATCTTTGTTTCTTACAAAGAAGAACCCGGCTGCTGCTGGAGAGACTGAAGGACGTATAAAACCCTTTTTTAGGTTTTCATCTAAATACGTCTTTAAATGATCAAGCTCGGGTTGGCAAAGAGGGTAGAGATGACCGTAGGGAGGAGTGGTACCAGGTTTTAGGTCGATCGGACAGTCATACGACCGGTGAGGAGGTAGAGTATCAGCTTCCTTCTTACTGAATACGTCTGCAAACTTCTCATATACTTTAGGTATGTGTGGAGTTTCTGTCAAATGGAAGAGGACAGAATGATTTAGACAGGTTTGCTGACAATATGGTGAATCAAGTTTTACTTCCAAAGAACTCCAATTGATCACAGGTTCGTGTAAACGAAGCCATTGCAACCCTAGTACAATGGGGAATAGAGGTGAGGTAATTACATCAAAAGTGATGTATTCCTGATGTGAACCTAGGGTGGATACCAGAATGGGAATTGTATGCTGAGTAATAGGACCAGAAGAAATTTCAGACCCATCTACAACCCGTATAGAGACAGGAGACAATTTAGTGATGAGAGGAATTTTATTTTTTTCAACAATAGCTTTATCTATGTAATTCCCTTGGGCTCCTGTGTCAATTATAGCTTCTTTCGTCATGCGATTGCTGTCCCACTGTAAAGAGAGGGTTAAAGTACAGTGAATTGGTTTATCATGTTCAATCATTGAAGTCAAATGTAAGAGAGACTTACTATTTTTATTTTTACGTAGGGAGGGGCAATCGCGGATAGGATGATTTGGACTTCCACAATACATACACAGTCCTTTTGATTTTCTTCTAAACCTTTCTTCAGAGGTCAATGGACCCCTCATAAAGCCTATATCCATAGGTTCAGGCACACTTGATGAAGAGGCAGTTGAAGGAGGATGGAAAGATCTCTTGTAAGAAGAATCCCCAATTTGACGCTCTGACTTCCTTTCGCGAAGCCTTCTATCTATTTGCATTGAGAGCTTCATGAGGCCGTCTAATGAGTCAGGGAGATCAGTTCGTGCTAGCTCATCTTTAACTGCTTCCGAGAGTCCTAGGCGAAATTGGTTTCTTAAGGCAATCACGTTCCATTGGGAGTCAATGGCATGTTGTTTAAACTCCGTTATATAAACTTCAACAGGACGGTTGCCTTGCTTTAGTTTCCGCATCTTGCTTTCTGCAGTCAATTGTAAATTTGAGTCTGAATAAAGTTCATCCATGACTGCTAGAAAAGACTGTAGGGATGATAGAATAGGATCGTTGGTTTCAAAGAGCGTGTCTGCCCAGATTCGGGGTTCACCCCGTAGATAGGTAATCATTGTGAGCACTTTAATCTTATCATTAGGATATGTGAGTGGCTTAAGGTCGAAAGTGAGGAGGCAGGCATTCCTATATTGGCGATAGAGACTCCTATCACCATTGAACAAATCAGGTGCTACAATCTGTGGTTCCACAATAGATTCAGCAGCTTTTGCTTTGGGAGGAGTTGTCCCTCTTATAATCTTAGTTAAAGTCTCATTTTCAACCTTTAGATCTCTAAGGCCTTGACTGAGTTCATCTACTCTTTTAGACAGGTTGTAAACGAATTGGGGCAATTCTGCTGGATCCATATTTTATAAGGCTTAATTATTCTGTAACGATTTAGTAGAGAGTGAGGATGGATCACAACTGCAGAGTATGCAAAATAAATGATTTGTATCACTTTTGGCAAATGGACTATTGAACTGCATAGACCAAGCTGCTTTCAGTGAAGTTGTTATTCTCAAGTAATTGAATTGCAGATCAGAAACTTGTCTGGCAACGAATGAGGTAAAACATATATGCTGTTGAACGTCACAGCATTAGTATAGACATAAACAAAGTCTGTATCAGAAGAAATATAAAAATTAAATCAATTTCTTAGTAACAATCTTTAGAGTTCAGCTAGCTCCCAGTACGATAAATCTTGATAAAGAAAAACAGAGTTCCAGAAAGCAGGTAGTGTTGCTATTAGTGCTGGAGTAAGATATAACAGTTCAGTGTGAAGTGTAACTCTCAGTTTTAGACATTATTAGTTAGTTTGTAACAGAACGGTATAAACATGTGCTGATAGTCTTGCGGTCAGTAGAGTAGCAGGGAAAAGCAAAGTTCAATGTTTATTTGTACAGCACAGCTTAAAGTAACTACAGCGCTTACCACCTGTCACCGGATGGTGTGTAATAGAAGCAGAATTAGTTCTGAGATGTTCTTGCACTTAGTCCGTGGGAGGTTGTTTGTAGAAGAGTTGCGCTGTGTTGCAGTGGGAGAGAGAGTGAAGTCCGGTGTGTGAGAAACACTTCAGTGGCTCAGATGAGATAGAAACTCAGAGGGAGATGGCAGCAAACACACTGCAGTATGGATTAAGTCTCTGTTGTAGCGTGCACGCAAAAAAGAAAAACTCGCCTCTGTAAAACTTTCTGTAGGCAAAATGAGCATATGAACCGGCAGTAGAAAATAAGTAATCCCAAGGTAGTAGCTGATTCAGTAATTGAAAGAAAAGCAAACTGGTTTGTTGTCAGAAAAACACACAGCAAGTGGAAAACAGACATGCTCCAGAGCTAGTCTAGAAACTTAATAATTAAGCACCTGTCTGCAGTCAGCTGATGCCTTAAGTACAGGTAAGGCTGAAGTCAGGTGAATGGAAATGGCATAGGTAAAACATGGAGCGGAATCCTTACATAAGGTGAATGGGAAAGGCATAGGTAAAACCTGGAGCGGAATCCTTACAGTATTCTTAATAATTAAAATTGTTGGTAATAGTTGTTGAGAATCCTCAGTTTGCTGGTGCCATTGAATAGCACTTTCCTGGTGCCTTGCAGCCTGCTGTGAGCCAGGCCCACCTAGCCAATTGTTGCCAGCAATCATATTTCTTTTAACAGTATTGCAAAAATTGTCAATCATCACTGTTTTGACTGTCAGTAATCAGTCTCCTAGTGTCCTTGAATTGCATCTACCTCCTGCCTGCCAGCCTTTTGTGCCAGGCCGTCTTGCCAACTATTTACACCAATCATAATTTTTGGTCATAGTATAGTTACTAATTAAAATTAAAAAATTCTTGATTGTTGATGATCTTAATCCTCAGTTTGCTCGTGCCCTAGAATTGCACTTTTCTACAGCCTTCCAAGCCTGTGTGCCAGGCCTACTTAAAAAATATTTACACCAATCATATTTGTTGTGACAGTATTCTAATAATTAAAACTTAAAATTTTTGGTAATAGTTGTTGTGAATCCTCAGTTTGCTGGTGCCATTGAATAGCACTTTCCTCCTGCCTTGCAGCCTGCTGTGAGCCAGGCCCACCTAGCCAATTGTTGCCAGCAATCATATTTCTGTTAACAGTATTGCCAACATTGTCAATCATTACTGTTTTGACTGTCAGTAATAAGTCTCCTAGTGTCCTTGAACTGCATCTACCTCCTGCCTGCCAGCCTTTTGTGCCAGGCCATCTTGCCAACTATTTACACCAATCATAATTGTTGTCTACAGTATAGTTACTAATTAAAATTAAAAAAAAAATGATTTTTGATCTTAATCCTCAGTTTGCTCGTGCCATTGAATTGCACTTTTCTACTGGCTGCCAGCCTGTGTGCCAGGCCCAACTATCCAATTAGTGCCAGCAATCATATTTCTTTTAACAGTATTGCAAAATGTGTCAATCATCACTGTTTTGACTGTCAATCTGCAGTCTACTAGTGCCCTTGAATTGCATTTTCCTCCTGCCTGCCTGCCTGTGTGCCAGTCCCAACTTGCCAATTAGTGCCACCACTCATATTTATTGTAACAGGATTGGAATTTTTGTTAATCATAACTGTTTTGACTGTGATTCTTCAGTCTCCTAGTGCCATTGAATTGCAGTTTCCTTTCTCCCAGCGTGTGCGCCAGACAGGCCCATTTGCGAACTAGTGCCAAACAATCATATTTGTTGCCACAGTACTTGTAATATTTTAAAAAATTAACAATTTGTGATTTTTAAAACATCTGTCTTTTTTGTTGTTGTCAGTCTCACAGCGTATACTGTGCCCACTTTCACAGTGCCACCACTCAATTGGTGTAATAGTATTGTTAGTGTCCATTTAAAAAAAAATGACAGGCAGAGGCAGGCCACCCCGCAGGTTCCGTGGTCGTGGTGCTGTGATTCCTTTAGACCCTACAAATATGCACATTGTTCAGACGCCGGGTGCCAGGGGGGACGCAAAAACTTCTGAGGAGGACCTAGTTGAATGGCTAACACAGGACACCCAATCTTCTTCAGCTTCCGCTGCTAGTCCTCCTAACCTTGACGCACCATCTAAGTCCAGCTGTGCTTTGGGCAGGTCTCAAGTGACCAGTGCCACTCCCCCACCTGTCGCCACCACCAACACTAGCACCACAGCCGCTTCACTTGATCTGTCACAGGAGTTATTGACACATCATTTTGAAGAAATGAGTGATGCGCAACCATCATTGACAGAGGATGTAGATAATAGTAATCAGTCTCAGTCAGGCAGCATTACCGACATGGAGGTACGGTGTGATGATGATGATGTTGTACCCGCTGCTGCTTCCTTTCTTGATGTTTCAGATACAAGTGAAGCGGTTGATGATGATGTGTCGGTGGATGTCACGTGGGTGCCTGCTAGAAGAGAAGAAGAAGAGGGGGAAAAGTTCAGATGGGGAGACAGAGAGGAGGAGGAGGAGGAGACGATTTGGAAGCACGGGGAGGTCATCTCATGGAGCTAATGGCACAGTCAGACAGCATGCATCGTCACCAGGGGTCAGCCAGACAGCACGCCGACGCCCATTAACGCATGCTGTTGCCACCACCAGAATGCCGTCATCACAGAGCTCAGCAGTGTGGCATTTTTTTTGTGTGTCTGCCTCTGACAACAGCGATGCCATTTGCAACCTGTGCCAAAAGAAACTGAGTCGTGGGAAGTCCAACAGCCACCTAGGTACAACTGCTTTGCGAAGGCACATGGTCTCCCATCACAAAGGCCGATGGGAAGAACACATGAGTAGAAGCAGCACACAAAGTGAAAGCCGCCCTCCTCCTCCTGCTCCATCATCTTCAGCCACGTCAACCAGTGCTGTCCTCCTTGCCCCCTCTCAACCATCCTCCACTCAGTCTCTCTTACGTAGCAGTTCCTGGTCATCTGCCCACAGTCAGGTGTCTGTCAAGGACATGTTTGAGCGTAAGAAGCCAATTTCTCAAAGTCACCCCCTTGCCCGGCGTCTGACAGCTGGCTTGTCTGAACTCTTAGCCCGCCAGCTTTTACCATACAAGCTGGTGGAGTCTGATGCTTTCAAAAAAATTGTATCTATTGGGACACCGCAGTGGAAGGTACCTGGCAGAAATTTCTTTTCACAAAAGGCAATCCCAAACCTGTACTCTGTTGTGAGAAAGGAAGTTATGGCATGTCTGGCACACAGCGTTGGGGCAAGGGTCCATATGACCACGGATAGCTGGTCTGCAAAGCATGGTCAGGGCAGGTATATCACCTCCACTGCGCATTGGGTAAACCTGCTGACTTCTGACAAGCATGGAATGCGTGGCTCTGCAGAAGAGTTGGTGACACCGCCACGACTTGCAGGCAGGCCTGCTGCTACTTCCTCTACTCCTCCTACTCCATCCTCTTCCATAACCTCTTCCTCGGCTGAGTCCTCTTCAACTTCTGCGAATATTTTTTCCAAATTACTGGACGCTCATGCGC
The DNA here is from genome assembly GCF_027579735.1 of Bombina bombina. Classification (NCBI taxonomy): domain Eukaryota; kingdom Metazoa; phylum Chordata; class Amphibia; order Anura; family Bombinatoridae; genus Bombina; species Bombina bombina. The sequence continues at coordinate 25,876,448 of NC_069505.1, forward strand.
AATGCCTGTAGGCTCATGCGTCCTTTTGAGGAGGTGACAAACCTTGTCAGTCGCACCGAAGGCACCATCAGCGACATCATACCATTTGTTTTCTTCCTGGAGCGTGCCCTGCGAAGAGTGCTGGATCAGGCAGTAGATGAGCGTGAAGAGGAAGCGGGAGAGTTGTGGTGTCCATCACCCCCACAAACAGCCGAATCAGCATCGCTTGCTGGACCTGCGGCAACGCAGGAAGAGGATTGTGAGGAAGAGGAGTCAGAGGAGGAATGTGGCTTTGAGGAGGAGGAGGAGGAGGAAGACCGAGCACAACAGGCATCCCAGGGTGCTCGTTGTTGTCACCTCTCTGGTACCCGTGGTGTTGTACGTGGCTGGGGGGAACAAGATACAATCAGTGAGATCAGTGAGGAGGAGGAACGGGACATGATTAGCTCGGCATCCAACCTTGTTCAAATGGGTTCTTTCATGCTGTCGTGCCTGTTGAGGGACCCTCGTATAAAAAAGCTGAAGGAGAACGACCTGTACTGGGTGTCCACGCTCCTCGACCCCCTGGTATAAGCATAAAGTGCCTGAAATGTTACCAAATTCCCGCAAGTCGGAAAGATTGGAGCATTTTAAGAATAAATTAAAAACTATGCTTTACACAGCGTATAAGGGTGATGTCACAGCACCACGGGAATGTAACAGGGGAAGAGATTAAATTAATCCTCCTCCTCCCACGACCACGGCGGCAAGGACAGGACGCTTTCCTGACGTCTTGTTGATGGAGGACATGCGTACCTTTTTAACTCCCATGCACCATCAGAGCCTTTCGGGATCCAGCCTTAGAGAAAGACTCAACCGACAGGTAGCAGACTACCTAGCTTTAACTGCGGATCTCGACACTCTCAGGAGCGATGGACCCCTTGACTACTGGGTGTGCAGGCTGGACTTGTGGCCTGAGCTATCCCAATTTGCAATGGAACTTCTGGCCTGCCCCGCTTCAAGTGTCCTGTCCGAAAGGACTTTCAGTGCAGCAGGAGGTTTTGTCACTGAGAAGAGAAGTCGGCTAGGTCAAAAAAGCCTTGACTATCTCACTTTTATAAAAATGAATGAGGGCTGGATCCCGAAGGGACTGACATTGGGCGATACATTTGAATAAAAAAGGCCTGATGACGAGATGAGCTGGCTTGGGCTACAACTGGTACACAGGCTGGCCTTTTTTTCTTATAAAGCCGGAGGACTTGCTTGACTTATCTGCCAACAACTAGTGTTCAAGCCACAAGCTTTTAGGGGACTTTATAAATGTTTTACAAACATCAATTTTTCTGGCCGCTGCTACAGCAGTTGTTACAACAACCCCCAATACCCCAATTTTTCAGTCATTTGTACATTCCGAATTTTTCTGGCCTCTGCTGCAGCTCTGTGGGTACAAAACTCAAATAGAAAAAATAAGGCACATAACACTAGTGATTAAACTGTTACGAATTGTACAACTTAGCACACCACTCATATCTGGTGGACCATTAAATTGAACGCAAAATGCCACAAATTTGAAAGAGTAGGACCGACCAAGCATCTTTATCCGTCTCTTGGTTGCTCTAAATTATCTCTGTGTTCCATCTATGCCATACCTGTACTCTATTGTGCAAAAGGGTGGCATATGTGGTGTTTCATGCTGTTGTGCCTGTTGCGGGTCGTGGCCCATGGTATAAAAAGGCTGAAGGAGAACGACCTGTAATGGGTGCCCCATCAAATTTTTAGAAAAATGTTCCTGGTTCCTCTCAATTATCTCTGGGTTTCTAAAATGGATGCCATACCTGTACTCGCTTGTGCAAAAGGATGGCATATGTGGTGGTGTTTCCTGCAGTTCTTTCTGTTGAGGGTGCTGGACCCTCTTATAAAAAAGCTGAAGGAGAACGACCTGGAGTGGGAGTCCAAGCATGGTTTTTGGGGCTATTTCACTTTTCCAAACAATTATCTGTGGGTTTCTAAAATCAATGCTGTACCAGTACTCTATTGTTCAAAAGTATGCCATATGTTCTCTTTCCTGCTGGTATTTTGTTTGAGGGTCCTGGACACTCTTATAAAAAGGCCTAAGGAGAAAGAGGTGTACTGGGTGTCCACTCATTTTTTTTCTATTTCACATTTCACCAAAATTATCTCTGGGTTTGTAAAATTAATGCTGTACCTGTACTCTATTGTTCAAAAGGATGCCATACGTCCTCTTTCCTGCTGGTGTTTTTTTTTGAGGGTCCTGGACCCTCTTATAAAAAGCCTAAGGAGAAAGAAGTGTACTGGGTGTCCATCGAATCATTTTTTTTTATTCAATTTTCCATTTGCAACAAATTATCTCTGGGTTTCTAAAATCAATGCCTTTCCTGTACTCTATTGTTCAAAAGGATGCCATACGTCCTCTTTCCTGCTGGTGTTTTTTTTTAGGGTCCTGGACCCTCTTATAAAAAGGCCTAAGGAGAAAGAAGTGTAATGGGTGTCCATCGAATCATTTTTTTTAATTCAAATTTCCAATTGCAACAAATTATCTCTGGGTTTCTAAAATCAATGCCTTTCCTGTACTCTATTGTTCAAAAGGATGCCATACGTCCTCTTTCCTGCTGGTGTTTTTTTTTAGGGTCCTGGACCCTCTTATAAAAAGGCCTAAGGAGAAAGAGGTGTACTGGGTGTCCACTCATTTTTTTTTCTATTTAACAATTGACCAAAATGATCTCTGGGTTTGTAAAATCAATGCTGTACCTGTACTTTATTGTTCAAAAGGATGCCATACGTCCTCTTTCCTGCTGTTGTTTTTTTTGAGGGTCCAGGACCCTCTTATAAAAAGGCCTAAGGAGAAAGAAGTGCACTGGGTGTCCATCGAATCATTTTTTTGATTCAAATTTCCATTTGCAAAAAATTATCTCTGGGTTTCTAAAATCAATGCCTTTCCTGTACTCTATTGTTCAAAAGGATGCCATATGTCCTCTTTCCTGCTGGTGTTTTGTTTGAGGGTCCTGGACCCTCTTATAAAAAGGCCTAAGGAGAAAGAATTGTACTGGGTGTCCATCGAATCATTTTTTTGATTCAAATTCCCGGTTGCAACAAATTATCTCCGGGTTTCTAAAATCAATGCCTTTCCTATAATCTTTTTTTCAAAAGGATGCCATATGTCCTCTTTCCTTCTGCTGGTTTTGTTGAGTGTCCTTGAGCCTCTGCTAAAAAGGCCTAAGGATAAATAAGTGTACTGGGTGTCTATTCAATGTTTTTTTAGATTTCCCGGTTGTAACAAATTATCTCTGTGTTTCTAAAATCAATGCCTTTCCTGTAATCTATTTTTCAAAAGGATGCCGTATGTCCTCTTTCATGCTGTTGTTTCTGTTGAGGCTCCGGGAGCCTCTTATTAAAAAGGCCTAAGGATAAATAAGTGTAATGGGTGTCTAATCAATGTTTTTTTCTATTTCCCGGTTGCAACTAATGATCTCTGTGTTTCTAAAATCAATGCCTTTCCTGTAATCTAATTTACAAAAGTATGCCATATGTCCTCTTTCCTGCTGCTGGTTTTGTTGAGGGTCCTGGAGCCTCTGCTAAAAAGGCCTAAGGATAATGAAGTGTACTGGGTATCTAATCTATGTTTTTTTAGATTTCACGGTTGGAACTAATTATCCCCGGGTTTCTAAAATCAATGCCTTTCCTGTAATCTATTATTCACAAGGATGCCATATGTACTCTTTCATGCTGTTGTTTCTGTTGAGGCTCCGGGAGCCTCTTATTAAAAAGGCCTAAGGATAAATAAGTGTACTGGGTGTCTAATCAATGTTTTTTTCTATTTCCCGGTTGCAACTAATGATCTCTGTGTTTCTAAAATCAATGCCTTTCCTGTAATCTAATTTACAAAAGTATGCCATATGTCCTCTTTCCTGCTGCTGGTTTTGTTGAGGGTCCTGGAGCCTCTGCTAAAAAGGCCTAAGGATAAAGAAGTGTACTGGGTGTCTAATCTATGTTTTTTTAGATTTCACGGATGGAACAAATTATCCCCAGGTTTCTAAAATCAATGCCTTTCCTGTAATCTATTATTCACAAGGATGCCATATGTACTCTTTCATGCTGTTGTTTCTGTTGAGGCTCCGGGAGCCTCTTATTAAAAAGGCCTAAGGATAAATAAGTGTACTGGGTGTCTAATCAATGTTTTTTTCTATTTCCCGGTTGCAACTAATGATATCTGTGTTTCTAAAATCAATGCCTTTGCTGTAATCTAATTTACAAAAGTATGCCATATGTCCTCTTTCCTGCTGCTGGTTTTGTTGAGGGTCCTGGAGCCTCTGCTAAAAAGGCCTAAGGATAAATAAGTGTACTTGGTGTCTAATCTATGTTTTTTTAGATTTCACGGTTGGAACAAATTATCCCCGGGTTTCTAAAATCAATGCCTTTCCTGTAATCTATTATTCACAAGGATGCCATATGTACTCTTTCATGCTGTTGTTTCGGTTGAGGCTCCGGGACCCTCTTATTAAAAAGGCCTGAGGAAAAATAAGTGTACTGAGTGTCTAATCAATGTTTTTTTCTATTTCCCGGGTCATATAAATGATCTCTGGGATTCTAAAATCAACGCCTTTCCTGTAATCTATTATTCAAAAGGATGACATAGCTCCTCTTTCATGCTGTTGTTTCGGTTGAGGCTCTGGGACCCTCTTATTAAAAAGGCCTGAGGAAAAATAAGTGTACTGAGTGTCTAATCAATGTTTTTTTCTATTTCCCGGGTCATATAAATGATCTCTGGGATTCTAAAATCAATGCCTTTCCTGTAATCTATTATTCAAAAGGATGACATATCTCCTCTTTCATGCTGTTGTTTCGGTTGAGGCTCCGGAACCCTCTTATTAAAAAGGCCTGAGGATAAATAAGTGTACTGGGTGTCTAATCAATGCTTTTTTCTATTTCCCAGGTCATATAAATGATCTCTGGGATTATAAAATAAATGCCTTAACTGTAATCAATTGTTCACAAGGATGCCATATGTCCTCTTTCATGCTGTTGTTTCAGTTGAGGCTCCGGGAGCCTCTTATAAAAAGGCCTAAGGATAAAGAAGTGTTCTGGGTGTCCAATCAATGTTTTTTTTTATTTCACAGTTGCAAAAAAATTATCTATGGCTTTGTAAAATCTATGCCTTACCTGTCATCTATTGTTCAAAAGGATGCCATATGTCCTCTTTCCTGCTGTTGTTTTTGTTGGGGGTCCGGAACACTATTATAAAAAGGCCAAAGGAGAACGACCTGTACTGTACTTGGTGTCCAATCATGTTTTTGTTTTCAATTTCACGGTTCATAATAAATATCGCCGTGTAACTAAAATCAATGCCATACCTGTACTCTGTTGTTCAAAAGGATGGCATATGTGGTGTTTCATTCTGTTGTGGTTGTTGAGGGTCGTGGCCGTGGGACAGTGTATAAAACGGCTGAAGGAGAACAACCTGTACAGCCTTGCTCCTCTTTTTAGGCAGGTCAGCTCTTTGCATACATGCCCACAGACTCTGTAACGCATGCCTCTTTTAGGGAGAGGTGCAGCCATAATGCAGGGTCAGAACCTCTGCCTGCAACTGTTATACTCGATTTTGCGAAAGGAAGTAACCTTACCATGGTTCCCTGCACGCACGTATTGTTGTTATATTTTTGGTGAGGGTAATCATGATGGCCATGTAGACCACCACCACTGAGAGTCCTGAAAGTAACAGGGATGAGATGAAAGAGCTAAGAATAGTAGAACTTGAAACAACAGAGTTAGCCATGGGTGTTAGTGCAAGACCGCTTGGCTTTTTTTTGGCTTTGGGTGCGGCTATTCATGCAGGCCATATAGAGCTGCCACCATTCGGTGTCGTATCAGCTATTAAACTAATAAGAACAGTACTACCAAAATACAGCCAATGAAGGGCCTTAGGAAGACTGAGCCAAGGTTGGATTGTAGTATTTGGTTAGGCTAATCATGATGGCCATGTAGACCACCACCGAGAGTCCTGGAAGTAACAGGGATGATGAGATGAAAGTGCTAAGAATAGTACTACTTGAAACAACAGAGTTAGCCATGGGTGTTAATCCAAGACAGCTTGGATTTATTTTTGTATTGGGTGTGGCTAATCTTGCAGGCCATATAGAGCTGCCACCATTCGGTGTTGTATCAGCTATAAAAATAATAAGAACTGTACTATCAAAATACAGCCAATGAAGGGCCTATGAAGACTGAGCAAAGGTTGGATTGTTGTATTTTGTTCGGCTAATCATGATGGCCATGTAGACCACCCGTAACAGGGATGAAAGTGCTAAGAATAGTACTAATTGAAACAACCGAGTTAGCCATGGGTGTTAGTCTAAGACCACTCTGCTTTTTTTTGGGTTTGGGTGCAGCTAATCATGAAGGCCAGATAGACCTGCCACCATTTGGTGTTGTAACAGGTATTAAACTGCAAAGAACAGTACTACTTAACACAACCTACTTACCATGGGTCCCAGAGCATATGTTTGGTTATTATATTTTGTAAGGGTAATCATGCAGGCCATATAGACCTCCACCGATAGGGTGAGTATGAGTAACAGCTATTAAAATGCGAAGGACATTACTAATTAACACAACATAGTTACCATGGGTCGCAGACCAAGAGCAGATGTCTTATTATTATATTTTGTATGGGTAATCATCCAGGCCATATAGACCTCACCAAATAGGGGGAGTTACAGAGATTAAAGTGCTAAGAATGGTAGTACTTAAAACACAACCTAGTTAAAATAGGTACCAGACCGCATGTCTTATTATTATATTTTTTCAGGGTAATCAGGCAGGCCATATAGAACACCCCTGATAGGGGGGGAAAGGGAAGGGATTAAAGTGCTAAGAAAAGTACTAATTAACACAAGCTAGTTGGGTCCAAGAACGCATGTTTAATTATTAGACTTTATTAGGGTAATTATATATCTAACAAATCTATCTATTTCTCTTCTATCAATTCTATCTAACTATCAATCTATGTATATCTATCTATCCTATCTATCAATCTATCTTCTGTCCGGGATGTTTTGAGACAGCCACTTTGGGAATGTTAGTTGATTTAGGCCCATTATGGCTTAAAAGCAGACTCTGCATAAACTATGTAATTTTCCATGGGAGTTTTGCCAGGGATCCCCCTCCAGCATGCGACAGTCCAGGTGTTAGTACCCTTGAAACAACTTTTCCATCACTATTGTGGCCAGAAAGAGTCCTTGTAGGTTTTAAAGTTCGCCTGCCTATTGAATTCAATGGCAGTTCGCGCGGTTCGCGAACAATACCGGAAGTTCGAGTCCGCCGTTTGCGAACCGAAAATTTTAGGTTCGCGACATCACTAATCTTCACATGAAGTTGTAGTGGTTCACTTAAAAAAATAATTAAAAAAAAATTTTTTGTTGGCACTGGTATTTTGGTTCAATTTTTTTTATGGAAAGATTTATCACGCAAGGAAAACACAGTTCACCCATAATGCCCCCCAAAATAAAAGATCTAAAAACGAAATTGCTGGACGTCAGTTCAGATGTTAACGTAGAGCTGGTTAACCCCACCCTAGACCTCCAGCCAATAATGACTCAATTAACGGAACTTATGTCGCCCCAATTTAATGAAATAAAAAAAGAGTTAGTTAATATTTCTACTAATATTATCGCTCTGTCCACTGAAGTAATACAATTCTCAAATAGGCTATCAGAAGCCGAGAATAGGATATCAGATTTAGAGGATTTAATTAATTCTCAAGATACCCAAATTCACTCACAGGAATCTCAAATTAATACCTTACAAAGCCGTCTGGAGGATCTGGAGGACCGCTCCAGACGAAATAACATCAGAATAGTAGGACTTCCTGAAACGAATGAAAATAATGATCTGTTGAATTTCACATCTATAGTACTACCTCAAATGTAAATGGCTCACCTAGAAATAGGATGTGTATAGTTACATTTCTTAAGTTTCAGGACAAAATAGAAATTTTAAAATTATACAAGAAGCTTGACTCATTCATAATAGCTAATAATAGATTATTATTATTTCAGGATTTTTCTAACGAGACTTCAGCAAAGAGGAAACAAATGGCCCCGTATTGCACACAATTTATTAATAGCGGCCTTAAAGCTTGATTAATTTACCCAGCAAAAATTGTAGTAGACTCCAGGATAAGCGAATTACTCTCAATAATACAGCTGAAGCACAGGAATTTGCAGCAACTAAATAATATGGTGTGCAGGTAGCTTTATGTTTAAGTTTCTTAAAATTGATATGAGAATGTACAATTATTTAGAATTTCTGTGGCCAACTAGGTACAATCGTACTAAATGTCAATTTGTTTGTTCATATAAGAGGTGTCGTAGGTGGTATTTTGTTCTGCCTGCGCAGATAGGTGGTTTTTATTTTTGTCTCTTGTTCTTTCTTTCCCCTCTGGGTTTTTTTTTCCTCTCTCTCTCTCTCTCTCTCTCTCTCTCTCTCTCTCTCTCTTCTCCCGCCTCGATTTACCCATCCTCCTGGCCCTCCCGCTTTTCTTAGATTTGAATGACCACTAATATAAGTCAAAATCTCAAGGTTCTCTCCTGGAATGTAGGAGGTATAACCTCGCCAATGAAACGTAAACTTATTATAAAATCTCTCGCTAATCATCACCCAGAGGTGGTGTTTTTACAGGAGACAAATTTAAAAGAATCAGAGATAACGAAACTAAAGATAAAATGGGTAGGAGAGGTCATAGCCACCCCAGTAAATAATAGGAAAGCAGGAGTTGCCATATTATTGCACAAAAACTTAGGGTCATATTCAACCTTTTTGATCTTGTACTCTGAGGCCAGATTTATTATCTTGCAAATTATGATTAATAATGTTGACTTTGTTTTATGTAATATTTATGGGCCAAATGTTCATACTCCCTTGTTCTGGGAGAAAATCAAATTTAAATTATTTCCATTTGTATGTCAGAATCTTATTTTAGGGGGAGATTTTAATATTGCAATATGTCCTGAGATAGATAGATTGTCGGAGAAAAAAACAAGGGAGTATAATAAGCAGGCAAAATGTTTGAAACAACTCTGTCAGAAGCTCAAGCTCCTAGATATCTGGCGTATTGAGAACCCAGACTCTAGAGTATTTTCCTGTGAGTCAAAAGTACATAGAACGTTCTCAAGAATTGATATGTTTTTAATTTCAGAATCCCTATCTATTTTAAAAATCAAACCAGAGATCGCTGATATAGTTATTTCTGATCATGCCATTATATCATTAGCTTTCCCTTCCCTATTCAGACCTAAAGATAAAAATCAAAATTTTATATTTCCACGTTTCTGGCTTAATAATCCTAGATTTAATGTTTGGTTAAAGCAAAAGTGGAAAGACTTTGGCACTTTTAATAACTCTCAAATTAATAACATAGAAGTATTCTGGGAAGCCTCAAAAGCTGTATTAAGAGGGGAAATTAAATCATACTTAAATGCGTGGAACAAGAAAAATAGAGCAGTTGAAATACAGCTTGCATATCACGTTAAAAATGCTCTCAGAAGATTTTATAACGAAAGAACGTCAAGTAATTGGAATAAATATTGTGAAGCCAGAAATAACTGGGAGGTGTTTCTTAAAAAGAAGTCACATAGGGAAGAACTTAAATTGAATATAAAGTTTAAAGGATATCATGGCACGTCAACAAAACACCTAGCCAACTTAACCAAAAACAGAAAAAGTAAAAATTATATTACAGCAATTAAAGCGGGTAAGGATAGATTTACGGATTCTGAAAATATTATGAAGATATTTCATAGCTTTTATCAAAAGCTTTATAATAAAACCGATATCAATGTCTTAAACCTAGATAATTTTTTGTCTAAGATCTCACTTCTTCAGTTTTCTAAAGAACATTTATCAGAGCTAAATACTCGTATCACAGGAGAAGAAATCGCTAAAGCAATAGAGAAAGTAAAATTAAATAAGGCAGCTGGCCCGATTTTCTACCAGCGGAATTTTACAAAATCTTATCCCAAGAAATTAATTATTCTCTGGAAAGGCTCTATAATGAGTATTTTTCCCAAAGCAACATAATGTCTAACTTTTTTACAGCGGCTAATATAACTTTAATTCCAAAGAAAGACAAGGAAATAGAGGACCCAGCATCTTATAGACCAATTTTGGTTCTCAATGTAGATTATAAAATTTTGACTTCAATCATTGCAGCTAGACTGGCGAAAGGGTTAGTTGAGATTATACATCCTGATCAGACCGGGTTTATCCAGGGAAGGAATTCCGCTAAAAATATTCGTAAAGTGGTTATGCTCCTGGACTATATGTGGAATAGAGATAAAATTAAAAAAAAAGGGAACATACTCAGATTTGGCTCTTCTTACGGTAGACGCTTAAAAAGCCTTTGATTCCATTACGTGGCATTATCTATTTAGGGCCCTAGAAGAATTTGGGTTCCAGGAGCAATTTGTAAATTTTGTCCATAAAATATACCTGAATCCAACATCATATTTATTGATCAATGGTATGCTCTCCCCTAAAATAATACTTGGTAGGGGAACAAGGCAAGGATTTCCTTTGTCACCGTTGCTGTTTAATATTGCATTAGAACCGCTGGCTATTTGGTTAAGGGATAATCTGAGTGGAATCTCAATAGGGCCACAAAAACTGAAAATTCTTCTCTACGCAGATGATCTTTTACTCTTCTTAGATAAAACTGCGTACCATATACCATTAGTTCTGCAAATATTTTCTGACTTTAGTTCTTTCTCGGGTTATAAAATTAACTATGGAAAAAGCGAACTATTGTGGATAATCAAATCGAGGGTAAGTTGTTCAAATAACCCTTTTAAAGTGGTAGATCGTCTTAAATATCTGGGTATAATATTACATAGAGATCCACAAAAATGGTATAACTTGAATTTTTCACTCCGATTACAGAAGATTAAGAATAACATTGAAGTATGGACTTCCTTTCCTCTATCTATATCTGCTCGAGTGAATTTAATAAAATCTATTTCCTCAGATATTGTACCCGCTACAAAATTTACCGTTGTTTTTTACAAATATTGATCTGAGGAAATTTGATCAGTATCAAATGAAATTTATATGGGATAATAAGAAAGCCCGCATATCTCTGGTTAGATTTACACAAAAAAATGGCTAGCAGGTCTAGCCCTTCCCAATTTAAGATTGTATAATATCGCCACTCTAGTTAAATTTGTGCTTGACTGGATAACTGATTCCAATAACTTAGCCACTATTGAATTAGAAAAGCAATGTGTGTAGTTGTATATTTCTGTCTCTTTAGTTCACTGGGGGCTAGAATAGATTTTAAGTTTGTGGCTTTTTTAAAAACAAAACTTGGGATATTTGAAATGTTTTCTCCCAAGATATTCTCTTCTTTCAGGATGTGCCAATGTTTTTTTATAATCTTCGTATCACATACACCCTTAAGGGTTAATTATGTTATAAATATGCCAAAGTAGGCTGTTTATTATGGGGGGGTTTAAAATTCTATATGTACAATTGGAAATTTCCCTCACCAAACTAATAAATGTCTTAGTGCACAAACCTCTGGAATAAACTAACATCAAAGGACCAATGAGTCTAAGCTTCATATGTGAAAAATTGGAGTAACAGAACATATAGGGCAGCAAAACAATTCCACCTTAAATCAGATGACTGAAAGACCAACCAATGAGGATTGAGCTGCCCCTTTAAAATAGGGATATGAGTATGGACTATTTATTCTTGATAAAGCTCTTCTCAGAATGAAACGTGTTGAATATAGTGACCATACATCCTCTGCTAACCAAGGACTGACCTTTGCTGTGAAATTCTCTTTCAACCCGGGTTGTTTTATGAACTATCAGATTTGCAATTTCATCTGTATTTGCAATAACATACAAGCTTGTGTGCATAGCACTAAGGGCAGGCATTGAATATACAACATCACTTTAGAAGTCTCCGCTCATAAACAAGGAGCGGATCACTTTTCGTCTATGAAAATCTGAAAGATTCGGTTGGTTGGGATAGGACGAGCCCCTGGAGTGTCATCCGTGATGTCAGATGCCGAAGTCACGAGGGGTGAACTCACGGGTAACCGGACCGCAGAAGCACGGGATATCTCCCCTCCAGGATCATAGTAAATCAAGGTACCAATCTGATACTGTTCCACAGGAGTAATACTCTACATGAGAGTGATATGAAAGCTGTTAGTGATTAACATCTGAAGCGAATATAACCTCCTTATGCTCTGTACTCTCTTATGAACTATAATATCGTATGAATTTTAAAGAAAGTTTCAACGAACTGAATTTTTCTATATTGGTCATATTTCCTGTTTTTTATTGCACTCCTTTTTATGCCATTTGAGGTACCGGTACCTTCATAGTCGTATTAATTAACTATTGTACTTTATGCTGTGTAGTATATTTCTTGGTGGTTTTTGACACATTTCTTTGTACCACAGTTTTCTATGTTATCACAACCATAACCATCTTGTGTGTGATATTTTTCTTGTGCATTTATACTTGACGGAATTTTCCCATTTATCTTTGAGTTTTTAAATTACAATATGCATGTTTTTATAGTAATGTACTAAGGGAGACGTCCCTAATTTTAGCCTTAATTGTTTTCTAGTTAATAAATATTTTAAACATTGACTCACCTCTGCTCTTCTCATTAATGGCTTTTTAATATTATGTATTCCATAGGATAACCTGTTTATGTAATTTCTTGAGACATCTTCAGCTCTGAGCGCCCTTACTACCACCTTTCTTTTTTCCTACTTTTTTGAATAGAACAAAGGATCTATTCTATTGTAAGGAGTCTGATATCTCACTACCTAGCGCGCTATTAGACTCTCTTTTCTCCTATAATTTTTGGGGTTATCCTTTTTTTTTTGTGACGCTGCAATGCGGTTATATTTGTTTTTTGTGTTATATGTAATCTATATAAGAGAAGATAAAAAGCAGTGGTCTCTGCTATTGTTCAGTTTAGCATAGACATGTGCATAGCGAAAAAATTTGGTTCGGTTCGGATCGATTCGGATTTTTTTGAATTTCGGTTCGGATCGATTCGAATTCGGAAAAATTTGAATTAATTCGGTTCGGATTCGTTTCGGATTCTTTCGGGTTTTCAATAAATTCGTCTGGATTCAGTTCGGAAATTCGGTAAGTGTTAGGTGGGATGTGCTGTGTATTAGACTAGTATTATGTACTGTATATTAGGTGTAATCCATAGCAGAGTGATATAACCTAATATACTGTACAATACTAGTGTAATCCATGGCCATCCGAATCTACCGAATAAATCCGAACTAATTCGGATTTATTCAGTAGATTCGGCACTATTTTAATTTGGAAATTCGAATCGATCCGAATCCCGAATTTACCGAATTCGGCCGAATTTCCGAATCAATCCAAAACGAATCACACATTTCTAGTTTAGCAACAATCTCATTTATCTTGGGTTCACTGCCTAAATTATGTTATGTATGTTGTGTGATTACACCATAATATTTTTGAGCTGTTATAACAACAAAAAAGGAAAGAAAAAGAGAAAAACAACTCTGGTTTATCCTCCTTTGTTATTTTGTTTTGGAGCTGCGTCTCCAAAGGAATGTAGCCATTTATTATTCTTCAATAAAAGATGTTGAAACTTAAAAAAAAAAAGAACCTCGATCAGCTTCCAGACAAATTCAAGCTAACCTTCAGGCACAGGGTACAAATGTGTCCGCTCGCACTATACATCCCCATTTGAATGAAAAGGGAAGGTTTTGTAGGAGACCCCTGAGGACCCCACTGCTGACACAGAAACATAAAAAAGCCAGATTGGAGTTTGCTAAAACTTACCTGAGGAAGCCAAAATCCTTTTGGTAGGATGTGCTGTGGACAGACAAAACAAAATGACAGCTTTTTAGGTAAAGCCCGTCATTCTACTGTTTTCAGAAAAAGAAATGAGGGTTTTAAAGAAAAGAATACAGTCCCTACAGTCAAACATGGTGGAGGTTCACTGATGTTTTGGGGTTGCTTTGCTGCTTCAAGCACTGGATGTCTTGACTGTGTGCATGGCATTATGAAATCTGAAGACTACCAAAGAATTCTGTGGTGCAATGTAGGGCCCAGTGTTAGAAAGTTTGGTCTGCGTCAGAGGTCATGGGTCTTACAGCAGGACAATGACCCAAAGCACACGTCAAAAGCACCCAGAAATGGTTTAAGACAAAGCACTGGAGAGTACTGAACTGTCCAGCAATGAGTCCAGATCTCAATCCCATAGAGCACCTGTGGAGAAATCTCAAAACAGCATTGAGAAAAGGAACCCTTCCAATCTGAGAGACCTGGAGCAGTTGGCGAAAGAAGAGTGGTCCAAAATTCCAGTAGAGAGGTGTAAACTCATTGATGGTTACAGGAAATAATTTATTTCAGTTATTTTTTTTCCAAGGGGTGTGCTACCAAATATTAAATTGAGGCTGCCAATAATTTTGTCCAGTCCATTTTTGGAGTTTTGCGTGGAATGTGTCAGATTTGGCTTTTTTGTCTC